>NC_057687.1:11109057-11113926 GCF_014466175.1 Vespula pensylvanica | reverse complement strand
TTTCTTTGAACAAAGTACAAAAATTCGGTTTGAATTTTTCTTTAAGATCATTATGTACGCCAATGGGGAGAGAAGTAAACGCGTGTCCGCGTCACTGGTTTATGCGCGAGCGAATGTGCGCGATTTCGAGCGAGCTGTTATAGCCGGTATAGTAATCAGAGATGCCAGGGCTGAAGCCGAGGAACAGAAAGGACATCGAGCCTTCCACAATGTGACGCCTTCCAGGAAAAATAGATTATCGCGATATTCCGGGGATATTCCGATAAAGGATTTCCTTTCGGACGATCTTCTACGCCGTTGCATTTAATTTAATTTCTTTTTTTTCTCTTTTTTTGGAGCCCCTTTTTCGTTCTTTTTCTTCTTCTTTTTTTTTTTCTTTCGTCGAATCTTACGACGAATAAATAATCTTCGTCGTATTATAGCAAATGAAAATTTTGAAAAGGACAGAATAAAAGAAAAAAAAAGAAAAAAAAACGAGAATAGAATGATATATTAGAACGAAAGAAAAAGAAAAAGAGATAACGGATCGTTCTTCTTTCTCTTTTTTCATTTCCATTTCGCGTTCGATCAATCGATTAATCGATTAAAAGAAGAAAGAAGAAAAATAAAGAAGAATTCAATGATCTCGATCGAGATAGAAACTTGTATTAAACGTAATAACAATGCGACGGTGCAGGCAAATAATTGCAATGCACGATCGATGATAAAAAAAGAAAAAGTAAAAAAAAGAAAAGAAAAAAGAGGAAAAAAAAAAGAGAAGGAAATAAAAATCCACATCTGCTTCCTCATTTTTTTTTTTTTTTTTTTGATTAAATAAAGAGAAAAAATAATGCTAAAGATAAAGATTCAACAGCGACAGAGAGATAGAGAAAGGCAAGAAAAAAATACAATAAAATAAAATTAGAAAAAAAATGGTCGGATAAAAAAGAGAAAATTAAATGGAACAAAGAATCCGCCAGTCGGTCCTTCCTCCTTTTGCATTTTTATTTCTTTATTTTATTTCTTATCTTTTTCTCGAGGAAGAAGGAAGAAAATAAAAAAATAATTCGACACATACACACACACATACACATATGTGCATATATGTATATATATATATATATATATATATCACAAGCTCGCGATCCAAAGTGCGTGCATCGCGACCGAGGGTTATTTATAAGTGCGAGAGGGTAAGAGGAGGTGAAGGAAGAGCAGGAGGAGAATGAAGAGGGGAGGAAGAGGAGGAGGAGGAGGAGGAAATAGCGGGGAAGAGGCGGCAGGACTGAGATCGTTACCGCCTGACGCCGACACCGAACGAACCATTTCGGGTTACGTACGAGGAGGATCGTCCCTCGGTGTCTCGTTACATTTCGACGATAAATACGATTTTGTCAAAAAATTCGACCATTTTCTTTTTTCTCCTTTCTTTCTTCCTTCTTTCATTCATTTCACATTTCGCATCATGTAAAAACACGAAATATCATTCTCAACGATTATTCCCACAAATTTGCACCGTACGAATTTTTTTTTTTTTTTTTTTTTTTTTTTTATACACAACACGAATCGATATTGCACAATTTTTCTCCTTATCGATCTTTTTTGTCTTTTCTTCTTTTTCCTTTGTCTATTTTTTCCTTCATTCACCTTTGCGAGAGAATTATTACGAGATTAATTATAAAAAAAAAAAAAAAAATAAAAAAAAAAAAGGAAAAGAAAAATTATTCGATTTATCGATTTTTATATACGCAATCTTTGGATAGTTATGAAATCATTTTTTTTCTTTTCTTTTCTTTTCTTTTCGTTTCTTGCCTGGTTCCAAGCCCTGCTTCCGTCTTTGGCAATAGTTCGTGATTAGCAAAAATATCTACGTGTGTATGTATGTATATATATATATATATATATATGTATATCGAAATCGGGTCGAATCGGAGTAACTCGAGCTCCCTCGGCGAGCTATGTTTGTATACGCATGCTAAAAAAAAATAAAAAGAAAGAGAGAGAGAGAGAGAGAGAGAAAGAAAGAAAGAAGAGTATTTCGTGAGTCATCCATTTCTGATGATGGTATCACCGAGTTTTATAGAAACTTTTCGAACTTTTACTTTCTCGCACTTTTTCAAAACTTCAACAACTTTTTCCGAAATAACAACGAACAAAACTACAACAATAATAACGACAAGAAAAATTATGAAACGACGAATTAATAATATTTTATTTAAAAAATTCGATCGAGATCAGTGAACGCCCGACACACACACACACACACACACACACATATCTCGAACGAGATCTCGACCTTGTTCGATCTCGATCATAAACGAAGGATACATACTTACATACGTACGTACATAAATCTCAAGGACGATCGCAAACGTGGAAAAGAAAAAAAGAGAAAAAAAATTCGAATTCAACTTTTCTCTCTCTCTTTCTCTTTCTGTCTTTCTCGTTTCAAATACTTCAGACTATTCTACGTCGTGTATTTTTTTTTCTTTCTTTCTTTCTTTTTTTTTTTTTTCGTTCACGTCGAGACGCGAGTTTGCACGTTCGAGAATTCCATAAACTCGTCGATCCTTCCCTCTCTCTCTCTCTCTCTCTCTCTCTTTCTCTCTCAGACACTCTTTCCTTCTCTCTTTCTTTCTCTTTCTTTCTCATGGTTTAAGCTTCACCCTACGGTCGAAAGATATCCTTTCTCGATCGGTTTCACTTTCTTCGAAAACGATGCACGATCTTTTCACCTCACTGACGATTATTATTTTTCTATGTTATTTCACTGATAATAAATCCTTTTTCTGTCTCTCTCTTTCTCTCTCTTTATTTTTTATTTTTTTCTTTTTTTTTTTCTTAAACAACTTACTCAAGGATTCAGTTTCGAAGTCTCGTCAAAATATTAAAATATACGATTGTCCTTATCTTTTTTTCTATCCTTCTATATCTCTTTCTTTTTTTCTATCTACATATATATATACATATTATACTTTATATTATTAATTGTTTTTCATACTTTACATAACAAAAGTTTGCTTTTTCTTATTTTTTCGGAATTCGTACGATCAGTTATATACTATTACACATTAACTATTTTTAGCTATTTTTATCACGTAATATATATATATATATACACACACATATACATACATACCTACATATATATGTATATTATACGTATGTATATGCATATACATATACTTTACTAACTAATTTTTCCTTCAATATATTTTTACTTTTTAATTCCCTTCTCTCTATAACTTAAGAAAGTCTGTGCACGTGTGTACTCACACTGAGTAAACTCAGGGGGGGAAGAAAGAATTTGCTCGTTGTCGTCCGGTTGAGTTGCGTTCGAGCTAAAAGCTAAGACACGACTGCTCTGTGTAGACGATACTCGAAGCTACCGAGAACGAAACTCCCACCTTCTTCCTCGCGTTCTTCGGCCGAGGACTCTGCACGTATACACACATCTATGAAAACACACGTACGTATATATCGAACACATACGTATAAATATACAAACACATATACACATATACTTGTATACGCTTGCTTTGCTCTATAGTATAAGTATGTACCTATCTCTTCTCTTTCTCTCTCTCTCTCTCTGTCTGTCTCTCTTTCTCTCATTATTCACCCCTTCTTCTTCTTTTTCTTCTTCGTTATCCTCTTCCTCCTTCCTTCTTCTTTTCTTCCTTCCTTCCTTCCTTCCTCTTCGAAAACGTATACCTCCTCGAATATCTTTAGAATAATCCCCAAGAGTTTTCTATTAGAATTCTATTTCTTAGCAATGGCCAAGAATTTTGAAATTGTATTATATGTGGACAATCGACGATATTACAACTACACGATTCTGTAATACGTGCCAAAGTCAAAGTCAACGTATCACCAAACGATCGCTATTCGTTCATTTCAAATCATTTGTTCGGTAGTACAATTATTATCGCTAGGATTTCAATGAGATCATACAAACGTATCTGTTTTTCAAAAGTCCTTTATTTTACGATTTTTGAGAATTCTTTGTTGTTTGCTTTTAGACGACTTATTAGTTATCTCGTAGATAAATTTCCTTGAAAGATATATCGTAATTATCTCTTTTTCTTATTCTTTTTTTTTTTTTTTTTAACTTTCTTCTTTCTTTCTTTTCTTTTTGTTTCTTAATAATTATACTTGATATATACGCGATCTTAAAAATAAATTGCTTTGTCATCGATTTTAGAAAATTTGTCAGTTGTTTTACGGATTCGCACTCGATTGAAAGCTATATATCGCAATTATTTTTTATCATACAAAACAAAAAATATCTCTTCATAAAATCAAAATCAAAGAAATCTGTGTCAACTGATTTTAAGGAAAAAAAAAAAAAAAAGAAAAAAAAAAGAAAGGAAGAAAACTGTATTAGTCATTTCATAGACTTGTTTAAATCAGAAAAGTTATCGTAATGAAATTTTAATTTGTTAAAAAATGAAGAAACACTATCGAAATCGAAGCCAACAGTTTCGCGTTTATTAAAATCTCGACGATCTATCGATGGTTATATTAACTCGTTAGAAAAATATTTATTTATTATAATACATTAACAATCATTCATTATATAATCCAACAAAGATATTAACAATTTTTCAATTCGATATTTATTTGTAATACGGTCGATCGTCTCTTTTGGATGGATCAACGTGCCATGTAATGTCAGCGTATCCCAATTTCGAGAGGATTTATAATTAGATCGAGAAAATGGCAGCTGTTGGAGAACGAAAGCGTATTCGCGATATCATTGACGCGTTACGTCAGATCTATAACTCTCGTTAAATAACTTTTCCAAGGCATTTCGAAAACTTTGGAATTTTTTTTACGCACGCGAAATATTCTTTTTGGGATATGAGAGGCAAGAATAGAAAAGCAAAA
>NC_057687.1:11098114-11109047 GCF_014466175.1 Vespula pensylvanica | reverse complement strand
AAAAAAAAAAAAGAAAGAAAGAAAGAAAGAAAAAAAGAGGAAAGAAAGAAAGAAAGAAAGAAAAAAAAAATGAAGAAATATAAAAAGCAAGAGAAAAATAATAGAGAGAGATCGGATTTAGACGAGAGAACACCGCTACGCTTCTCAGGATGATAATTTTGGCATTGGGGTCAACTCGATCTCCTTGAGCGATCGTCATCGTCGTTGTGTTCGTCGTCATCGTCGTCGTCGTCGTCATCGTCATCATTATCGTCGTCATCGTCATTATCCGATGTCACGGTAAATCGGCAATGACTCGTACATTTTCAAAGTCTTTTTACCGTACATACACTTACGCATACATACGTATAAGCTACATACTCGTATACTCGTAGAACGTGATTTCTCTTATAGATAATTTCTAGATTAATCGAAAACGATACGATCTCCTATCGACGATAGATCTCTCTCTCTATCTCTCTCTCTCTTTTAATTTATTTATTTTTTTCCTCGTTCATTTACTTAAACGTTTCTATAAAAGGGAATTCTTGCAAATAGAAAAAGAGAGGGACATATCGATAAGATATATCTTCGATATCGCATACCCAACTTTTCCGCGTAATTTCGTTTAATAAGAGAAATTTTTTCTTACGTTATTTTTTTTTCTCTCTTTCTCTCTTTCTTTTTTTCCCCGATTTCTCCAACTCGCTCGCTCGCTTATCGTCCGCGATACGTTTTGCGTAAGATCGACGACGTTACATCTTGCCACGCACAGTCATCGGTCCGGTTCACTACCGTATATGGGAAAAGTAGGTAAGGGTCCCTCCATAGCCTTGACTCATATAAGTATGTATACATATGTATGCATTTACGTTCGTAATGGATATTACACGTCGTAAGAGAGTTTTACTTTGTATGTTTATCGTTATTTCGCGTATTACCGAACTTGATTTTTCAGCACCGAAAAGAAATTTTACGTTGATATTAAAAAGAAATAAAAAAGGAAAGGAAACGAAAAGGAAAGAAGAAGAAGAAGAAAGAAAGATAGAAAGTAAACGAGAAAATTTATCCTATAATTTATTTAACGCTTCAAAATGACATAACAGAACGATATGCGAGACCGATTCATGCTCGCTAACGTGGATCGAAAATTTTTTTACGCGATTTGAGATATCGATTACTAATTAATTAATAAATTTTTGTTATAGCTTATAGTTTTACTAAAACTTTCTTTCTAACTGTAACAAGAATAATCAATTTGATTTGTAAAATGACTTAGGGATTTTTGAAGCACCCTGTATTCGTGCGTTTCTATAGACCCTGTAAGTCTCACGAATCGATCGATATCAATAAAGATCGTTTTAACTTAACTTAATTGATTAACCAATTAATTTATTGACTGACCAACTAATTAATTCATCGATCGATTAATTAATTAGTTAATTAATTAAAATTTGTAGCTACTGTTACCTACCTTCCTCGTAAAAAAATAGTTAATGCCGGATAGTCCTTCCCCGGCCTAATTTTACGCTTGATCGAACCTTCGTAAGCAAGTTGAGTCACCTTCGTTCGTTAGCTTCGTACGTCGTTAATTTTGTTATTAAAGTTCCTCGAGTGTGGGCTCGCGTAACGAGTCAGGATAAGCATCGTAATGATCAAGATTACGACAACGACGATATGATCATGGCGATAAAAATTAAAAAAAAATAAAAAAATAAACAGAAAAAATATATATACATGTATACATATAATTAATAACAATATTAATAAACAACGAAGATATTTATTTTCCAACTTACCTTACGAGACGTCGTTCATTAACGAAGAAAAATTTGTATCTTCATTTATACAACACAAATACGTATACATATGTATGTACATTGTGATGATGATAATGGTGGTGGGGGTAGGGACAAATAATAAAGAATTTTTTGAATTATTCCAAGTAAAGGAAAAGGAGAAAAAAAAAAGGAGATAAATAAATAAACAAAAATGAACGATGAGACTACACGTCTTCGGCGTTGAAATAAATAGGACGCAATAAATAATTTATTCTTCGTTATCGTACATCGTTGTGTGCTTGGTATATATGTATACTGTATATCAAATACACACACGAAAACACACAGAATCACATGCATACGCGCACATACATACTCATATATACATACATATATATATATATATATATATATATATATATATATATATATATATTTACAATGGTACATACTATCTAACGAAGAAAAGAAGAAAGCTAAGATTAACGTGAAAAGAAAAAGATAAGAAAAAGGCAATAGGGACGAGAAAAAAATCTTGTAGACAAATTTTTTTCTAGTTAGTCTTTTTACTGGTATATTATATTGTGTATATATAAATATAAATATATATATATATGTATGTATGTATGTATGTATGTATGTATGTATATATATAAATATATACATATATATATACACACATATACATATCTCTTTCATACATGTAATTAATATCTTATCTCTTTTTTCCATATGATATGTACACGGTAATAAGCGACGAACTTCTCGAGCAACGCTTGAAATCAAGCGTATTCAGAGTCCACGCCATTTTGTTTTCTTTTTCTTTTTATCTTGCTGTTATTGTTGTCGTACAAATGTCAATACACATCTCTTACATATTTCTCTTTCTCTCTTTCTCTCTCTCTCTCTCTTTCTCACCTATTTGTTTCTATCTTTTATCTTTTATCTTTTATTTTCATCTTGACAAATGTACTGAATCATTTTTCGGATAACACATTCTAACGATATTTGCTATGCGAATAGTATAATACGTAGAATTATTTAACAAGAGATTCATCGATCCGAGCAAAATAATCGGTCATTGACCTTCCAAGAATTTTTTAATAATATTATTATTATTATTATTATTATTATTATTATTATTGTTATTGTTATCATTATTATTTTTTTTTCTTCTTTCTATTTTTATGCTCGGTCAAGGTCAATGACCATGTCGATCATTTCAAACAAGATCACAACCTACTTTTCCTTCCTTTCTTTTCATTTTTTCTTTTTTTTTTATCTTTATCTGTATTTTTATTTTTATTTTCATTTTTATGTTTTTTTTTTCCCATTTTATTTTATTTTATTACTTTTTTTTTTTTATCGTTAAACGTACTCACAATCGAGACGAATCAAATGATCATCCTGAGAACGAACATAATCGATCTCGTTCGTTCCGCTTTCTCTTCCTTATCCACCCCCCATCCCCCCGTATCCAGAGATTTACGATCGATTTTAATATCGTATTTCCTATCTCGAATTAGTAAATTTTTATTTTTCCTTTGTTTACTCTTGATCCCTTATACGAAGATATATATGTATATACTCGATCGTTAACGAAACCCTTCCCTCCCCACCCTCCCCTATCACTTAAAAAAAAAAAAAAAAAACGAAAACGAACAAACAAAACATAAATTTTTTTACGTATATATAAAGAACAAATGCGAACGCACAACCATGATTTTAATACTGGCGCGATTTTGCTTTTATTTATTTATTTATCTTTTTTTTTTTTTTGGAATCTACGATACAAGAATTGGTCGAAAAGTTTCTAGGTGCGCCAAAAGTTCCTACGTGATTTTGCAAAATCAATAAATGAATATTTTTCGAGAGATTTTTCTGGCTTCTTGTCGTTTAGATTTGTTGAAAATTACAAGCTAGGTCTATAATATTTTTAATTTGTAAAAGACGAAAAGGAAAAAAGAAGAAGAAAATAGATGTAAAGTTAATCCGAAAAGGTCTCGAAAAAAGAGTAATTGATTTTTACAAATCACTTAGGAAAGGCTTTTTTTGATATACCTAGGGACTTTTGTCCCATCTTGTATTATTTAATATATATAATATATATATGAATATATATATCGCGAGTAGTTTAATACAAGAGAAATGCGTTTATTAGAGAGACAACGATTGAAAGACAGAATAACGAGAAATATAATTAATTAACAAATATTTATACGCATTCGATATATTAAAAATAAATTTCTATCATAAAATTCAGGAACAAATTTCTTTCCCTTGTTTTTTTCCTATTCCATTCAATTCCGCCGATCTTTACAAATCATTTCTAATAAATTATTTTAATAAAATTAATTAGAACGAAAAATATTCAATTTGATATTATTCTGTCGATCTATTAATAATTCTTCTCATATAGTCTCTGAACTCTGTTAACACGCAACACTTTAAGTGTTCCGAATAATAAAAAAACAAAAAAAAAAAAAAACAAAAACAAAAAAGAAGAAAACAAAAAAATAATTTTAATAAATAATACGATCGATCCCTTCTCCCTACCTTTTTTTTCTTCATCACTTCATTTCAAAATAGTCTCATATCTGTCCCATTTATTCGCACATTTAAATGCGAGAGAGAAAAGGAGAGATTACGAATAATAATAATAAAAAAAAAAAAAAAAAAAACCCTTCATTCGTAAACTGATCCTATAATCCCATAAAAGACGATTTCAATTAACATCTAGAAAATTTTAACTTACATTAATATCAATATTTTTCACATTGCAGCTCTCGATTTCTTCGGATGTATTATTATCTTTTTTTTTCATGTTTTTTTTTCTGCAATTCTTTCTTCCTTTCTTTCTTTCTTTCTTTCTTCCTCTCTCTCTCTCTCTCTCTTTCACTCATTCATTCTCTCTTTCTCTCTCTCATACAAACTATCTCTGGATCGCTCTTCTACAGGTGGGTCTGAAAAGGGTGCAAAAATAAAACGAAAGAATGGATGAGAATAATTAAAAACGATTCAAAACAAAGAAGAAAAAAATAAAAAAAAGTGTGCCGAGGGTAAATGCCGCGTGAACCATTAGAGTGAATCATGCTTTCGTGCTTATTTCAGATTTCTTTTTCTACGCTTACGTATTTAAGGAAAAGCTTGAGAAAACTTATGTGTGCTTACGCCTGTTGAATTTTTATTATCCTCCTTTTTGTTTTTTTTTTTCTTAAATTATATATATATATATATAAAAAAACAAAAAGAATAATACATAGTAATTTCAATTATGATCTATTTGAATAGAATATCGATTTTACGAAAATCAAACGTGTTTGAATTTGAGATCGAGATCGAGAATGAAATCGTGTCGATGTATTGGTGGTGATAGGTGATCTTCGAACGAGTCGTAGTTCACGAAAGCGTGATTCACGAAAGCGTGATTCACGGTTCCTTGGAGCACGTTGGCATAAGTTGGAAAAAAAAAAATAAAAGGAGGATTAAGATCGAGACGTGTGAGTACAAGCAAAAGAGAGAAAACAAAAAAGGGAAAAAATAGAGACAGTGGGAGGATGCGGAGCAAAAAAGAGTGGATTGGAGAGGAATGGAGAGGGGAGGAGAGGAGTAGATAAATATTGTTAGTGAGATCGTTCTTAAATGCTAGACGAAATTCGTACGAGAACGACGAACGAGATAGACAATGATTAGGAACATTAATCTTAAGAATAATCATTGCTTTATTTAAATGATGATAATGGTAATGATAATGGCGATGACGATAATGATTAATAATATCAATAATAATAATAATAATAATAATAATAATAATAATAATAATAATAATTATAATATTCACATTCACACATTGTCGAGTATTCAAATCGGTTGATTTTACAATCGTTCTCTCTGTTTTTCTCGTTTCTCTTCTTATTATTTTTCTTTTCTTTTCTTTTTTCTATATATATATATATATATATATATATATATATATATATATATATATACTCGGTACGACAGCGCAATCAAAAATACAATCGCTTAGAGAGCGCATTAATCGATCGATCAATCAATGAATCGATCGATCAATTGATTAATTAATTTTTAAAAATGGCGGATCGAAGAGACGAAGATCGAAGAAACGAAATTGTTCTTGGAATTACGTGTAGGAATCGTACGAAAAGCTACAGAAATGTGGCTCGACATTTTCTAAGCTTGCATTATAAAATAAAGAGAACGAAATGTCTCGAGAAGGAATATTCTTTTTTTTTTCTTCTTTTTTTTTTGTAATCGATCATCTAAGAACTTTTGGCCCTATCTGTACGATCGAATTTTTATTTGGATCCATTTCTCTCTCTCTCTCTCTCTCTCTCTCTCTCTCTTTCTATCTTCGTCTCTTTCAAAGCGAAACAATTGTTTTTCTTTCTTTCTTTCTTTCGTTTTTTCTTCTAAATTATTATTAAGCGTTTCCTTTATCTTTTCTTTTCTTTTTTCTTTTTCTTTTTTTTTTTTTTGGTTTTACTTTCCATTTTGTTTATTCCTCTTATTCTTAAGCCACAAAGAAAAAGAACGAATAATATCTCCGAGTAATTACATAAATCCTTCTCGTTTAAAATTCGCACAGTAACTTTTTTTACTCGTTAACTCGCAAGGAAACGAATGTTCGTGATGATAATTGTTTTCTTTTTTTTTTTTTTTTTTTCTTTCTATTCTTCTCATCTTTTTCTTCTCTCCTTTTTTTTTTTTTTTTTTTTACTTCACTCGTCAACTTCACGGGAGAAACACATACGCTTGTTTAATTATAATAAACGAACGATTTTTATGTATTTACATGTGGTACACGCGTTCAACGTGTAATGGTAAATATGATATACATATTAAGTCTTATTTATACATATATATTGTTATTCTTTTCCGCGAACATAAAATTCCCATTGGATCTTTACGTATTTCTATATCGTATACGTATACGTAATATATTTATATATATATATATATTTATAATAAAATGCTATATTAACGATTAATTAATTAAGGAGTACTCAAACAAAAAAGAAAGGAAAAAGAGAAGAAAAAAGAACAAAGAAAAAAAAATAATAATAATAAAAACGAGAGACAAAATGGGACGAACGGGTATACGATAAAAACATTAATAGAAATAAATTAGTAAGAAGAAAAAAAAAAAAAAAAAGGAAAAAAAAAGCAATCAACGAAAAAGAGAAAGTAAAAACAAAATAAAAATGCTTGAACGTCGCTGAAAAGTTTTACAACAAATTTCGTCGATTTCGACGAACACGCTTGTCTCGTCAAATTTATTTATTTATTTATTTATTTGTTTGTTTGTTTGTTTTTCTTTTTAATTATCAATCAAGCTTGCCAACACGTCGAGAAAGGAAGAATTAGATAAAAGAGATTCTTATGCGATGTATTCGCATTAAAAAAAAAGAAATGAAAATTCTCGTCCAAAAGATCCAAAAGATTTAAGTAGATATATCCGGATTAAGAAAATTCGAATTTCAAAAGGATTATTATTAGGATTAAATATTTTGGGCCTAAAATCGACGTCATCGTCATCGTCTTCGTCGAAGCTATTAAACCGGCATGATTCTTCTTCTTTTATGAAAATTCTGACAAAATATTACAAAGAAGAAGAAAAAAAAAAAAAAGAAAGAAAGATAAAATTAATAGAAGAAGACTCGATCAAAACCGATCTCATTCGTTTAATTAAGGTGTGTATTGTGTGTGTGTGTGTGTGTTTGTGTGTGTATGCGTGTATATACACATACTAGGTAGTTGCAAAAGTAATTATTACATTATATATTAATTTTTATATAATTCTACAATCTGGTTTAATTTATATATATATATATTTTTTTACTAATATTTTTATTTGTCATTACTTTTGCAACGATATAATATATATATATATATATATATATATATATATATATATATATAATTGCAAAAGAAATGACAGATACATTTTAAATGATTGTTTAATTTTTCATTAATTGGTCGATTTCATTTAAAATACTTTTTTTTTGTTATATTTTTATTCTTCATTATTTTTGCAACTATCTATTAGATGTATATAATATATATATATTATATATATTTATTTATATATATATATATATATATACGTATACACACACACACACACATACATATATATTTTTTTTTCTCAAAAATTGTCCGAATTAGATCGGATTAGGGAAGAATCCTCGTCACGTTCTCGATCAGATCATAATTACAATTAAATGATAATGATTACAATGATTAATAATTATCATCATAATCATCAGGGTTCTCGACGTCGTACGTTCAGTGCCCTTTGCATGGTCCTCATAATCGCAACGTGATTCGAGCCGGTGCGTTTCAAGCTGCTCCTCAAGTGTTGATACATCGAGAAGGATGATCTCTGCTCCAATAGTACCGATTGTACACCACCACCACCACCAACATTGATCTGGCTCGTACGTCTCTGAAGTATTTCGAGAGCACAGAAAATATAATGATATCTCACTTAACCTTCCGTGATAACTTTATCTTCCTTTTGCTTTATTAATTTGTGTTAATCTCTCGTTAATAAAAACAAAAAGAAAAAAAAAAAGAAAGAAAATAATAAGATTTGATAGACGTACTTCAAACGATATTAATAAAAAGAGGATCATGCGAGGAAATAGCTCGAATAAAAAAAAAAATTAGAAATGCATTAATGATAATAATAAAAATAGGATCACAAAATGTGAGATGGGTTAGTAAAGAAGGAGAAAAAAAAAAGAAGAAGAAAAAAGAAAGAAGTATGATAAAAAACAATAGAAAATGTCTGCAGATAAAGGGAGAAAGAGAGAAAGAGAGAGAGAGAGAGAGAGAGAGAGAGAGAGAGAGAGAGAGATGGATAGAGAGAAACAGAGATAGAAAAGGTGTGAGTAATGAAGCAAACATCGATAATGTAACACAGAAGGTTAAGGCTCTCGAGATTTTGGACCTTCGACGTCGTCGTTTCGTAAGAATAAAAAAAAAAAGCACACACCCACACACACCTACGCACACATACACGTAAAAGAACAAAGATGTACGAAGAAGAACAGATAAGGGACGACATATCAAATGAGTCGGCGATTACGAAATTGATCTAATAGCAAATCGTTTGACATATTAAAAGGCAAGCATAAGTGTCTAAATATTTTTCTTCTAATTACTTCGCTTTTATCATTCGTACTTTGCTTTTATTAATCATAAATCGCTTTTTGAACAAAATTAAATCTCGCGATTATCGCGTGAAAAATGACATTTACAAAGAGAGAGAGAGAGAGAGAGAAAGAGAAAGAGAGAGAGAACATAGTTTTCAAGAATATAAATATGCTTAATTTTTTCTTCGTCTATTAATAAGATTTGTATAGAAAAAAATTTCTTTTTTTTTTTTTTTTCAAATAATCCAAAGCGTAATGTCGAAAACGAAAGAAATAATGTCTTGCAATTATAACAATTGCAATTATATATTAATATTTCTTGTAATTATAAAATGTGTCTTGCAATTATAAAACTGCATATTATATATTAATAAGGCTGGTATAGAAAAAAATTTCTTCAATTTTTTTTTGTTTTTTTTTTTGTTTTTTTGTTTTTTTTCAAATAATCCAAAGCGTAATGTCGAAAATGAAAGGAATAATGTCTTGCAATTATAATAAATGTAATAATTGAAATTACAATAAATTAATGATAACAATAATAATTATAATAATTTGTCTTGGATCAATTTCATAATCATCGATACGTACAAGTATGTTCACAATCGGATATTGACAGACATATATTTTCATGGAGAAAAATAACGAGTGTTAATTAAACGACGGAATGGTAGGGCGGGGGGCCAGAAGGGCAAAGGGAAAAGAAGAAGAAAAAGAAGAAGAAGAAGAAGAAGAAGAAGAAGAAGAACATGCCGGTTTAATGCTTTCGGGACGATCATTGAAAATTTAATAAGTTATTACAGGGAATGATTTCGAATGAGATAATAATTTACGGAGGGATGCGAGTTTAATATTTCGGTCGATTAATCGATCGATTATTGTTTATCGATTATCGATTATCGATTAAATTTTTAATATCGTTCTTCGATGTTTTTTTTTTATTATTATTATTACTACTATTATTATTATTATTATTATTATTATTATTATTATTATTATTAATAATAATAATATTATTATTTCTTTTTCTTTCCTTTTTATCATATTAAAGAAAAAGTATCGACTTGACTAGCTGTTCGATCTTTGACGTTCTTCTTTTTATGTTTTTTATTTTATTTACTTTTTTATCGAATACAATAACTATCGATAAAAATTAATCGAATTTTTCAATTTTTAATCGAAGAGACCAGCCACGTCGATAAAACTTTTTTCATCGAGGTAAATGGTTAATAATCGATCGCACAATTATTTCGCAAATTATACAATTATATATCTATACGATGTTACCTAATTAATTGATTAATTTAATATAACAAATAGAAAAAGAAACGATAGAAATTCAAACGATCGGTTCTTTGTTTGTTTCATTTCTCCTTCATTTTTTTTTTTTACATCGACGACTAGACAAATTACGTTTGCTATCGTTCGATAAAAAAATATGACGGCCTTTGAAAATTCTTTTTTTTTTTTTAATTTTTCTTTCTCTCTCTCTCTCTCTCTCTCTCTCTCTCTCTCTCTCTCTCTCTCTCTCATTCTATCTAACAATAAGAACAGAGAAAGAGAGAGATAGAGATAGAGAGAGATAGAGAGAGAGAGAGAGAGAAATTTTATTTTGGAGTTTATTCATATTAGCCTAACGAGATTAAACGTCGAAGAGACTTTAACAAAGCTACGAAACGTTTTAAAGCTTATATATATATATATATATGTATATACAGTCATACATACACAGTCAGTCACAAAAATATTTACATTAGTAAAGTTTCGAGTATTATGCACTGTGTGTTAAATAAATATACAATGAATCAAAAAGATTTATTATTTATTATGTTTATTATTATTAAATTATAATGATGATGATGATTATTATTATTGTTATTGTTATTAAATTTATATTATTATTATTTAAATTATATTATTATAAAAAATATATTATTACAAAAAATTTATTATTTATTATACTACTTTGGAATACAAATTTCTAAATTTAAGAAAAAA
>NC_057687.1:11091632-11098104 GCF_014466175.1 Vespula pensylvanica | reverse complement strand
AAAAAAAGAAACGGGACAAATAAACGCAAAAGACTTGAACATGCAATTAAATGCGAATAAAAAAAATCTGAAGTTTGGGCAGATATAATTTTTTTTACGAATAAAAACAAATATATAATATTTATGATAATGATGAGAGCATGTAAAATGAGAACGTAATATTCGAAACTATATTAATGTACGAATATTTTCTTGTGATCGACCTATATATATATATATATATATATAATTCCTTCTCCACAATCAACACCATTACGAAACACATACATACACACATTTTTTTTTTTCTTTAGCATAGAGAATATTTGTATTATTTTGTTTCTTTTTTGACTGTTTGGAAAGCGACTAACGATTAACGAACTTGAAGATTAATTTAGCTTTTTTTTTTCTCGTATTTTAAGTTCCTCCAGAGAATATTTTTTACGTATATATGTATGCATACATACATTTATATTGTATATAAAGAAAAAGAAAAAAAGAAAAAAGAAAAAAAAGAAAGAATATTGGCAAGACGATTTTTCTCTTTTTTTTTCTTTCTTTCTTGTTTCAAATTTTAATTTTTCATCTCTGGTGAATCTAAAAATCGAGAGATTTTTATTACGAATGCGACTAGACTTGTATCTCTTTTTCTAAAATCACCAAGGACAAATACAACTTCTCTCGGCAAAGCGTTCGACACTGACATAAGAGTAATTTTTATTATACAATATAGGATGTCTTGAAAAGTAATCATTAGGCGGGTCTAAAAGGTTCTTAAGTGATTTAAAAAAAAAAAAAAAAAAAAAAAAAAATCGTTATACTCTTTCTCCTTTCCGCTATTTATCTTTCTGTTTTTGGACTATTAATTAGATTTGCAGTTTTATAGTTCGAGAAAAAAGAAAAGAGAAATGAAGAAGTGAAAAAAGAGAGCGAGAGAGAAAAAAAACAATCGGCCTAAAAAGTCTCGCGAAATAATAATAGACATTTAAAACCGTAACCAAGAGACCTCTGACTCGCCTAGACACTTTTCGTGCACCCTGTATATGTGTTTATATATAAATATACAATATTAATACGTATTGGTTGAACAACATTTTGGCCTTTTTTCAACGTTTTTTTCTTTAACTTTTTCTTTTTTCTTTTTTTTCTAACGCGAAATCTTCGTCAACGACGACTAGCCGTATTACTTGTAATTACGTTTTAATAATATCATTAATATTAATAATAATAATAATAAAAATAATAATAATAACAATAGTAATAATAATAATAATAATAATAATAATATTAATAATGTGACAATAGCGACTTGACGATTACACTTCAGTTTTCAATTTTGCTTATATTATATAATACGGCACTAGAACGTTCATCTTTATTTATCATCATCATCATCATCATCATCATCATCATCATCATCATCATCATCATCATCATCATCATCATCATCATCATCATTGTTATTATTATTATTATTATTATTATTATTATTATTATTATTATTTTTACATATGATCTCTTCCCCCCTATACTACTAAATTTTATTATTATATATTATACAGATCGCATTAATTGTCATCGATTGCTTATTATGTGTAGGTGAGTGTGCTTGTGAGTGAATGAGTGAATGAATGAATGTGTGTGTGTGTGTATGTGCTGTGTAAGAACGTGCACGTACCAACAGATACAATTACATATACAGAGAAAGGTACAGGCATAACATGAGACATACACAAATATATATATATATATGTGTGTACATATATATATTTATATATACATATACATATACATATATGTATATGTAAAGTGAGAGACATTAACTATATAGATACTTGTAATAAAAAATTGGGAAATCAAAGAGGTCCGTTCCACTTATATACATACATATATGTATATATATATATATATATATATGTATGTATATATTTATATCGATTTTATTGATCATTATAGAGATCGATCAAACGCGTGCTTGTTACGTCAAGTGTTTGATATTTACAGATCGATTCGCATTCGTTTTTTATTTTTCCAATTTTTTATTTTCTTTTTCTTTTTTTTTTCTTATTTGTTTGTCTCTTTTCCTTTTTTCTTTTATCTCCTCGTTGTTCAATACATATGTATTATATTTATTTTTATTCGTGACTCTTTTTTCCTTTCTTTCTTTCTTTCTTTCTTTCTTTCTTGTCGTCTTTTCGACGAGACGAAGATTGCACGATTTTCAATATTACTATAGGCCGACGATCAAACGTGGTCAATTTTTCGTGTTTTTAAATATGTCTGCGTGTTATATATGTATGTATATGTGTGCGTGTGCGTTTGTCTGTATTTTTAATAATGCTTGACATATTTTTACGAAGAATATATTTATTCGCTGAACAAGTTCAATTTTTCATTCCTCTCGAAGTTCGTTATCACGAAATGTTTAATAGCAAATGTAAGTTGCGCATGAATTTATTTTTCTTACACATATATATATATATATATATATATATATATAAATTAATTATTTAGAGGCTGGACCATAAATTCTTAAGCATCGCAAAAAGTTTCTATTACAAGATTTTTAAAATCTCGTTAAATCTTGTTAAGTTTGCAGTTAAACAAGTAAGACTTGTATCCAAATTTTTTACGATGTATAAACAAAATTGATTTGAATGGTCTCGAAAAAAAAGTAATTTATTTTTAATACCATCGAAAAATTTTTGAATCATTTAAGGAAAATTTTTGATCCACCTATGTATATATATATAAAAAAAAAAGTTATATATATATATATACACACATATATATCTATATAATAATAATTAATTAAAAATATTTCGACACTCGAACAGTTGATCGATGCTTTTTCTCTCATACAAAAAATTAATTAAGTACACTCTTGGAATTTAATGATAAAAAAAATAAAAAGAAAATAATAAAAAAAAAAAAAAGATTTTGAATATATCCAATCGTTAAGAGAAAAAGAATAGAGACAGAGATAAATTTTATTCGAGTCATTTAAAAAGTATCAAAAAAATATATACACATATACATACATACATACATACATACATACATACATACATACATATATATATATATATATATATATATATATATATAAACAAAAATAACAAATTCGATGGAATATCAATGGATAGAATATTTTTTCTTTTCCCTTTCTCTTTTTTCATTTTGCAGTTTCTCTCTTTCTCTTCCTTATCTCTCTTTCTCTCTCTCTCTCTCTCTCTCTCTTTTTCTCTTAAATTTCATTCTCTTGTTTTTATTAAATTCTTTTTACATCTATTTACGAGTCTCTCGCTCGTCGATGATTCGTAAGCAGTTTAATCGTCATAGTCCACGAACCACTCGGTATGGTTGAACACGTGATGACGTATGTATGTATGTAGAACATAGAGAGATAGTTAGAGAAAGAGAGAGAAAAAGAAAGAAAGAAAGAGAGAAAGAGAGAGATAGAGAGACGGATAAACGGAAGCTTTCGTAGAAGAAGAAGAAGAAGTAGAAGAAGAAGAGGAGGAGAAGATGGACGACGATTCGTACACGGCGTGTGTTCACTCGCGTTGTAGAATTTCCTGATTCGTTGGTAAAAAGAAAAGTATGTGATGAGACAGAGAGAAAGAGAAAGAGAAAGAGAGAGAAGAAGAAAAGAAAAAAAGAAAGAAAGTTTTTAGAGAAAATCGTACGATTCCTCGCACACCCTCGCTTTTGGCAACTGGGATCGTTCCAAAGCCTTTTATTTCTTTTTTAATCCTTCGTGATCCGTATTAAATTATTTGTGACATATTATATGTATGTGATAAAAAGCAAATAACGTAACATGAAACGTATAATATATTTATTAAATATTATCTTTCAAAAGATTTATTTAATTTCCAATTATTATCGTTATTATCATAATAATATCTTTTTAATAATATATTGTAATAGTTTTTTGTATTGTTATTACATACTATATAATAATTGTTTTTCTTTTATTATTGTTGTATATAAATCAAATAATAATAATAATAATAATAATAATAATAATAATAATAATAATAATAATAATAATGTTATTTTATACAATTCTTTTTAATACAAAATTTATTTAACTTAATCCATGCAAATCAGATCGAATTTCAATATTATTTTAGATGAAAGAAACGTGCAATAAAATAATAAAAATTCCAAATCGGATCACAATGAATACGAATCGACTAGTTTCTTTCTCTCTTTGCGTCTGATCAACAAAAAAAAAAACAAAAAAAAACAAAAAAAAAAGAAGAATTTAAAAACGAAAAAAAAAAAGAATAAAAAAGAAGAAACAAAAAAAATATCTGCGGACCGATCGCTGTCGCAAATCGTCAAGGTTGCATGTTCTTTCTGTTTATCTACTCGTAAAACGTCATTCGTACGTACGTAAGGTAAATACACGGTGTGCTGATGTTTTTGGTATGTAAGGTATTCGGCTGATACGCTGATATTTTTAAAGGCGTTTCAAATCGAAGGGAGCACGAGACTTATGTATGTACACGTGTGTGTGTCTATGTATGTGTGCGTGTATTGTGTATAAGAAATATGTGTCAGTGTCTTTATGTGCGTTTTGCAAGCATTCACATAAATAAAGCGACATTTAATAAGAAAAAATATATATATATATTATATATATATTTCTTGAAATATTAAAAAAAACGATGAATTAGTTAATTATTTATTAATCAGACAAATATAAATAATTTGTCGGCGATACTTTGGAACGGTCCTCGTGTTGCTCTCGATCGATTTTGTTAGCTAGGGTAGGAGACATCAATGGGATGTTTTTTTAAGGAAATTATTTTAATTTTAGGATAATCACACAATGATTTATGGAAATCTTATTGATCGCTTCCTTGAGACGACGATGTCGATGGAAGAAGAAGAAAAAAAAAGAAAAGTAAAAAAAAAAAAAAAAAGAAATATTAAAGAAACATTATTTTTCACGACACCGACGTCTTCGAGGAAGCACACATAAACTATACACATATACGTGGTGTTACGGTGATTCATTTTGACAGGGAATGTTTTTTATTTATTAATTATTTGTTTTTTTTTTTTTCTTTTTTTAGCTAGCTATGATAAACCCTCGGCCACTCGACCTGGTGATTGAATGATGGATATATAGCTTGACGTGATGGGTTGATCTTTTTTCGGGGGTAGGAAATTTTCTATACGATTTTGTCCATCGTTCTTTCTTCGTCCAAGTCGAACAATAATTTCCTTAAATTTACACGACTTTAAACTAAATCAGATCACATTTTACAATTAACTTCGTAATAATATACTCGAAAGATTTTTTAATACAATTGATAAGCGCGATAATAGATTATGATTACTTTATATATCAATAATTTCAATTCATAAATAATCTATTTCATGAAGAAACTATAAAACATTTATACAATTTTTTAATACACACATACACGTTTATAAAATATACAAATAAATCGATTGAAATTTACAAATAAATGAAACGTAATAAATTCGATCAAAGTTAATTCTTCTTTAATTAAAATAATTTCGTTGTAGCTTTTCGAGCGATATTTCTTCGTTTTAATTTTATATTTGTTTCGACTAGTAGACGAAGAAGAAACGATTGGAAATGATCATCGTGATCGAAGAAGAAGAAAAAGAGAAAAAAAAACCAAAAAAAAAAAAAAAGAAAAAGAAAGAGAATGATCGATCGATGAATCGATAGATCACTATAACGGGGTTGAACTTACCATTTCGGTGGTGAGACTAGCGAGTGCCTCTTCAACGGTTGCTGCGATTCTTCCGCCATCTTCGGAACGTTGACTCCCTCTGATCGGCGTAGTCGGACATCCTAAAATTATCGTCAATCGTAATAGGTGCAAAAAGACAGTGCCAGGTCAAACAGACCTGTAGTATTTAGCCTCTTATGCGAAGATCTATTTAGCGATCGTGTTGGCAAAAATAGACGAGTCCATCTAGCCGTTCTCTAAATTTAAGCTTAGATCGATACTCTCGAGGATTTTATCGAACAAAAGATCGAAATTAATCTTTTCTTGTTTTCTTTTTTTTCTTTCCTTTTTCTTCTCCTTATAAGAAATTATTTATCGATTATAATTGATATAATAATTAATTCAATACAATATATAATAACACGTATATATATATAATTTGTATATAGTATTATATATATATATATAAAATACACACATATATATATGTGTGTGTGATTGGTAAATTATCATCAATCAAGAAATAAATATCAAATGAAATTATATGAAAGTATAAACGATGAAATAATTTTGTTTTGTTCAACAGTTACCTCGATAGTACAAACAAATCCTAAAGAAATAAGATTAAAAGAAAAAAAAAAAAAAAAAAAAAAAAAAAAAAAAAAAAAAAAAAGAATAAAAAAATAAAAAAGAAATGCATCGAAACGAAGAAAAAGAAAGTGCGTTCCTAGCATTGGTGGTGTTAAAGTGTCGGTGAACATTTGTATACG
>NC_057687.1:11079132-11089132 GCF_014466175.1 Vespula pensylvanica | reverse complement strand
TTTCTTTTTTTTTTTTATTTCTTTTCTTTTTTGTTCTCTCTAACCAAACGCGTAACATTTCGAATGTATTAAACAAAGAAAAAAAGTCGAAAGATTAAAAAGCGATTAACGATAAGTGTAATTAGAAATTTTATCGTCCACCAAAGAAGAATCGAACGAATTGAATCTGTCCATGGATCGAGATTATTCGAAGGATTAAAGCTTTTCGTTCATTTTCGAGCCAAGCGTGTTTTTCTAATCGCTGTGTTCTTATTATTATTATTTTTTTTTTCCTTTTTTCTTCTTTTTTTTCTTTCTTCTTTATTATCACTAATTAGAATTTGTTTTATTTAAGATATCGATCGAGATAAATTTAAATAAAATTCGATATGAAGAACGAGCGCGTCACGAGTTTGATAATATTTAACGTATATAACATATAATAATAATAATAATAATAATAATAATAATAATAATAATAATAATAATAATAATAAATCATAATTAGTTATATAATAATAATTACATATTTTCAAATCGAACGACACTATATATGACAAGTTGATCGAATTTACCAGTTTTTAATGTACACACGAATCCCCCCCATTCGTAAAACAATTCAAATGATTTTGCGCGATTAAATTAACAAAATAAAAAGATCAGACGATCCGATAAGAATTAAATAAAGCGAACGTGACACGTACGTGGACGTATAGAAACAAAATATAATCCTCGAGGAAACAATATAAACATTCTCGTCGATATCCTATTATCATGAATCGATTTAATTGTCATCTCTTTATCAGAGAAAAATTTATGTTGGAAATAGATCGAAGAAGATGATAAAAAGATAAGAAGAATAAGAAGTAGAAGAAGTAGAAGAGGTAAAAGAAGTAGAAAAGAAGAAGAAGAAGAAGAAGAAGATGACGACGATGACGACGATGACGACGACGACGACGACGATGACGAGGAGGAAGTAAAGAGAAGACGACGTAGTAGTAGTTGACGATAGGAGACCATCTTCATGATTTGTAGTAGATGTTGAGGGCGTAGATGAACTTACCTATGTCACCGCTGCTAGAACTTTCGGTGAACGATGGCGTCCCTTCGGTCCATGTTGGAGTCGAGCCTTCGGCACTACCGGCAGGTGGTGTCCACGTTAGACCGCCACCACCTCGACTGCTACCACCACTTTCGACGCTCAGAGATGATTTTGTCTCCCTACCACCGCTACCACCACTCCCACTTCCGCTACTCTCCAAATGTACGTCCGATATACTATAAACAAAGATCATTTTCTTTTATATATATATATATAATGTATAATATAAAATATATTAAATATATAATATTATATAAATATATACTGTATAATATATAGTATATTAAATATATAATGTATAAATATTATATGATATATATATATTATATTTATTATATATATAATATTATGTATTAAATTGTATATTAAAAATGTATATGTTGGAAATTATATATATATAATATTATATATTAAATTGTACAATAAAAATTTATATGTTAGAAATTATATACATATATACATATATATATTTTATTTATTATATATATAATATTATATATTAAATTGTACAATAAAAATGTATGTTAGAAATTGTATACATGTATACATACATACATACATACATACATACATACATACATACATACATACATACATACATACATACATACATACATACATACATACATACATACATACATACATACATACATACATACATACATACATACATACATACATACATACATACATACATACATGTATATATATATATATATATATATATGTACATATATTAAAGAAATCTTAATCTTAATTCTCCGAATAAAATTTCTTACCTCACAGCATCCTGACTGGTTTTGGTAAGAGTAACATGATGGACGACCTTGTTTTGCTTGGAATGGGCACTGCTCAGGCTGCTGGTGAGTATACTTGTAGTAACTGCTTGCTGTAGATGACCACCGGAAGCCAATGTCTGGTCGTTTGAACGGACTGCATCGTCAAAAGGTGGGGGCGGGGTGGAACAGGTAGAGGGAAGGGTGCCACCTACAAAAAGCGCAACTACAATTAGCAACTAACGAACACCGAATATTCTGCTATTCGTCGGGCATCTTTTCTTTTTCTTTTTTCCTTCTTTCAAAATTTTCTGTTTCTTTTTTTTTTTTTTCTTTCTTTTTTTTAACTGCCCTCTCTAAACGGGAGCGTTTGTGATCGAGCGATGTGATCGAGCTATTTTCTCTTGAAAGTATTCTGAGGATGCGTTTAATGGACGTCGGACAGAAGGAAGATTAATGAAGATTAGAATTAAATTTTGACTTTTTTATATCGAAATCAGGAAGAGGATTGTGAACTCGTAAGGATTATGATAAAATTCCGAATGGATTCTGTTTTTTTTTTTTCTTTTTTTTTTTTCTTTTGTAATTCTACAAGGAACGTATGAGAAATCGTTCGTGTCAAACGATTGAAATATTTTTTTTTTTCGATTTCTGTTTTTTTTTTTTTTTTTTCCTTTCTTTTCGAAGGATAATAAAGGAAAGATATTGAAATGAATATACGAAAAAATCAATTCGGTCAAAAGGATGTTAAAAAATTTGTCGGAGAGAAAGAGAGAGAAAGAGAGAAAAAATAAAAACAAAAACAAAAATGAAAAGGTAGGTGTTCGAAAAAATGGTTTCTTTTTGTTTTTTTTTTTTTAATTCTGTCTACCCTTTTGTACCTACATTGCTACGCAGGCAGGATGTATCGTAATAAAATGAAATATTTCTCACTAAGGAAACAAATTTTGGAGATAAGAGAGGATGATACTGCGATCAAAAAGAGGGTGGGCGCATTCGACTCGCGTGAACGTCCCTTTCTCCATCTCCGAAAATATAAATATATAAGATACACACACACACGCACACGCACACACAAACTAATAATACCAAGCCAAAAATCGAAGCAAATAACGCCAAGCACAAGCCACTATCGAAGACGACGATCATATATATACATGTATACATATATATATATATATATATAATATATATGTATATAAAAATAATATATATATAATATACATATAAATATAAAATATATTTATTATTAATTATATATATATATATTTATTCATATATATTCATATACATAAATACAAATACATACATATATATATATATATATCTATATATATGTATATACGTGTATAGTATATATAACAGAGGAAGGGAGAGGAAGAGAGCTAAACAGGCAAATATACGAGATTCTAAAGCATGCAGAAAGATATGTATACTTCGAAGAGAGTCGAACACAAAAAAAATATTTTTGCACACAATCGATGTCGTTTCCTCGACGTTTTATTGTTTTCTAATTTTTTATTATTATTTGTCTACTTCGTCGAACGAAAATCGATAGGTCTCGGTCGATGTCCCAATATCGACGTTCCGAGTTTATGAATTCGAAGGAAAAGAAGTAATGATGGGCGGAGAGGGAGGAGGGAATAGAAGACGTGGGTGGGACTGGATAGGTTGAAATTTGTTTTGAAACGAAATTGTGTTGCTATCTCTGTTAAACTCCGTCCTCTTTAAAAACGAAAAAAAAAAACTCTAACTGTATTATTAGGTAAAAGGATAATTTAAGTGAAATCGAGAGGAACAACTTTTATGGACGACGATAAACACGTTAAAGAAAGAAATTTGAATTGAAAAAAGAAAAATGTAGAGTGTGAGAAAGAAAGAAAGAAAGAAAGATAGAGAGAAAGAGATAGATAGATAGATAGATAGATAGATAGATAGGTAGATAGATTAGACAGACAGATAGATAGATAAATAGATAGAGTGAGAGAGAAAGAGAGATGAGATGCAGAGATGGATGTAACACGAAAGTAAGAAAATAACTTTTTATGTATATGTATGTGTGTATGTGTTTGTATGCATGTATGTATATATATATATATATATGTATGCATGTATGTACGTGTGTGTCCGCGTTCATCGCATGCAGAAACAAAGAATCGTGTAGATGTATCGTCCTTTATCATCGTTGTTAATATTTCAAACGATCTAATTGGTCCTACTCGTATAAGTGACGTGTTTTGTTGTAACCGTGCAAGAACGAATAATTCGGTTTCAATATGTCGGATTTGTTCGAATTTGTACGATCTATATGGTCGATCGATGTCAGATTTTGATCACGACGAATGGTCGCTCGATTCTCTCCACTTCTTACAGTCGTTGTCCTTGACTCTTTTCTAATAAATTCAATGGGCAATGAATCGCCCGAGTGACGATCTTTCGAGCTGGTAGAGACGATCGTTGGATCGAAGATCTTGCTTTTTTCAAATTTCTTATCAACAACAATATCTCGATCGTAATATCTCGAACGTCGACGATGAGTCTTTTGAATATCGTAGGACTCTGCGGTAACATCGACGTAACTGCTCGAACAACAGGGATCCTTTTTCAAGGACACCTTTTCTCCAATATCATCGGAACAGTCACGATCGATCTGTTTCTTCGTCAATAACGCCGGCTGAGGCGCTAATCTCTTCTTCCTTTTGACAGATCTTTCCTTGATCCTTCTTAACAATCTACTTTCCTTCTTAACCTCTAAAACCTTTTTCGAAGGATTTTGACAATATTTCTTCGCAGGCTCGTTAATCGCAAATTCGTTCGAGAATTTCTCGATGTTTCGTCGATCGACGATTTTGATCGGAGATCGCGATCTATAAACCGATTTAACGTTCGATCTGTCTCGCTGCGTCATGGCCGCTGTGATCGTACCGATCGAACCATCGATCTCCATTTTTTTACGTTTCATTCTCTCGTGATAAGTTTCCGAATGTTTCTTATCCTTTCTCGACATCTTATAATTCATGATATCATCCCTATTGCTAGGATTAATAAAATAAGTGAACTTGGCCATGCGATCGATCTTCTCCTCGGTAGGTTTATAAATCTCTCTGACGATATCCGACTTGTATCTTCCTCTTTCAGGTCTAAACGGATAAGGGCTTGTTCTGATGACGTAAGAATCATTGACCTTTTCGACGCTAACGAATTCCTCGTCCTCGTAATCTTCTCCCTCGTTAATATCCTCGACGATAAAACCCCTGTCACGAACGAGTCCATCGACGAGGCTCAAGTTATCACGGTGGGTTGGTAAAAAGGTCGGAGTGGATGCACGTGCATGCAACGTTTCGTAGGTCACGGCCGGCATTGTTGATGCGCGATCGTAGTTGTTGGTGCTGATGGTAGTTGTAGTAGTGATGGTGGTGGTAGTAGTGGTGGTAAAAATGGTTGTGGAGGTGTCGATAGTAGTAGTAGTAGTAGTAGTAGTAGTAGTAGTAGTAGTAGTAGCAGTAACAGTAGCAGTAGAAGTAGTAGTAGTAGTAGTAGTAGTAGTAGTACTGTAGGGTAAGGGACGGTGATGCAGGATAGTCGAACTTTCATGCAAGCGATATTGTCTGCTCGTGATTAGGGCTGCTTCGTCACCTCGGCTGGAAGTTACAGAAGACGAGGAGGTTGTAGCAGGTGGTCCAGGTGATCTGGCAGACCTGGACCCAGAGCCTCTAGGTGGTACAGGTGGTGGAACCTTTCCGGAAGGCACCAAATTCGGATTAGGAGGACTAGCTGCGCTTCTGCCCTTCAAAACAGCTGGATAAGTGGTCGTTCCTGCTCCAGCTCCTGTTGCCATTGTTGTTGTTGCTGCTGCTGCCGCTGCTGCTGCCGACGATGATTTCCCGATAACACCGATACCCAAAGCGTTTTGTTCTTGATGAGGAATGGCCTGTCCGGTGATGCTCAAGGCCAATGGCGGTGGACTCACTGCACCAGACGCAAGGTTAACAGGCGTTGATGTAGCGATCGGGATCGAACCAGTCGAAATGACCGTGCTTGTGGTGGTAGAGGCCGCGATATCCGTTGGACTCCCTGTTTCGTCCGATCCGAGGTTGTTGTTGTCGTCGTCGTCGTCGTTGTTGTTGTTGTTGTTGTCGTTGTTGTTGTTGTTGATCGCGACGACAGTTTTTTTTTTTTATATTTTTTTGGGGGTTTTTATTTATTTTTTTTTTTTAATCCCCGATGCCGTCGATAGGACCGTTGTTGTCCGAGACGACGTAGCGTTCGTAGGGTTGTTCATGACGATAGAAGGGTGGGGTGGTGGTAGGAGGCGTCGGAGATAGAGAGAGAGAAAGAAAAAGAGAAAGAAAATAGAGAGAAGCCGAATGAGATTGATCGTATGATATCATCGTCGAGCGATGCAACCTACATTTCTCGTATAGTTTTGCGAATAATTTCGAAGAGAAAAAAAAAAGAAGAAAAAAATTATTCTATTTGATGACGTTCCGACAAATGGGATGGACTCTTTCGATATGATTCTTTAGTCATTAGCACAAATTTTCATATCAAACATGCATATATATATATATATATATATATATGACGAATCTTGGTCGCATCGCTCGTCCTTTTTTCTATTGTTTATTTATTTATTTATTTTTTTGTTTTCATAAATATGAATGATGATATGAAGAGAAGAAAAAAAAAAAAAAAGAAAAGAAAAAAATACTATTATTATTATTGTTACAAGTTCCATCGAGAAAGAAAATTACTTTTTACGAGAGACAATTGATAATATTTTCTTATTTTTCCATAAAAGAATAAAAAGAATAAAAAAAGAATAAATAAAAGAGTTCGATAAAAAAAAAAAGAAAAAAAAATTAAATTCGTATGAAGGATAACGAGAGAAAAAGAGAGAAAGAGAGAGAGAGAGAGAGAGAGAGAGAGAGAGAGAGATAATCAGAGATTACGAAATAATTGAGATCGTGTGAAACTCACCGGGCTTCGTGGGTGACGTAGCATGCATTGTCGAGGTTCCCGTTGCCGCCACCGCTAAACCACCATACAACACCATATACCATTACCGTAATTAGAGCATACTGCTTGGGTTTTACGTCCAATCGGACAGAGAAAATTTATTTCATTATATCTTCATTTACTTATTTATTTTTCGAACGTTCATTATCCACAAATATATATATATATATATCGTCGTTGTCGTTGATGATAGATCATGATAGATCGTGAGATTTATTCTCTGTCCAATCGGTTATTGCTCCTATTAACCCTTTCCCGATAATATTATGCATTATTTAGAGATAATTCAAGATTCGAGGAAGGGACGTTCGTAATGCCAAGGAAAAAAGAAAAAAGAAGAAAAAAAAAAAAAAGAAAAAAAAAAAACAGAGGGACGATGTAATCCAAAAATTGCTCGCATTCGATCGGCATTCATTGTCAGAGAAGAACAAGAAAAATAAATAAATAAATAAATAAATAAATAAATAAACAAATAAATAATTAAGAAAGAGAGAAGAAGCAATGTATGCATAGGTTCCTTGCAAAATAGGCCGATGAAAGGTGAAGAGCTGGAATAGGGGTGAGAAAGGGTGATAACGACGAAGGTAAAGGACGAGCAAAAAAAAAAAGAAAAAAAAAGAAATGTCAACGTGATGGAATAAAACGGGATAAGTAACCATAGTTAAGTAAACGATATTTATAAGTGACAGTGATGATGATGGAAATGATAAAGAAAAAAATTATATATAAAGTGAAGTAGAATGAAAATGCATCGTTAACGGTTCAACGTGTAATGTTAGGGGTTGGTAGCATTCGATGATAATTTATAGGATAAAACTTTGCGTTGATGTATAAATTTGGATTGAAAAAGAAAAAAAGAAAAAATCAAAATACGTACACATGTTCTTTTGTTTCGTTTCTTTTTTTTCGTTTTCTTTTTTTTCTGTTTTTTTTTTTTTTTGTTGCTTTTGTTTCTCTTTTCCGTTTGCGAAGGGCTCTCTTCTGGATGTTAAAAGAGCTTTAAAGCTTCGTGGATGGGTTGGAGGATGCTGGAGAATTAGGTTTTTTTTTCTTTTTCTTTTTTTTTTTTTTTTTTATTTTCTCTTTTCTTCCCTTTTGAACTGGCTCACAAGTGGTATTATCTCTCTTTAGCGCAGAAACTCTCCAAGATATCTTATTTCGGGATGGTAGTGAAGGTTTTGGATATTGGTAGTACTAACGTGGGAGGAATGCCGCTTCTAAGTTTTTTACTGCCCTCTTCGCTGTGCTTTGCTAACATTATGTGTGATATATAACAGCGCAAAGCCATTAAAATATTATTTTTTATAGATATTAAAATTCGTCGACTTAAGAGTTTTCCTATGGATTTACTATTGTCGACTTATGTAATAGTAAATAAGTATTTTATACGTATTACGATTTTTGGAACGTTTCGTAAAAGATATTGCTATTGTAATAACGAACTTTGATGATACTTTGCACTCTTATAAGTTGCCAATTATCCTTACAAGAAGTTGATACGACATAAAAAAATAAATAAATAAATAAATAAATAAATAAATAAATAAGTAAATAAATAAAAAATGGCTGACTATACGATTAGAAAGGAAAAAACTTCGAACGTTCCAAAAATCAACTTTCGAGCATCTTACTCTCACGCTGAAACTCATTATAATTTCGATATTGTATATTTTTATTTAATCGAATAGTAGATCGATAATAAAAAAAAAAAAAAAAAGAAAAAAAAAAGAAGAAAAAAAAATTATCTCTTCCACAAAAGAAACGTTTCAACGTGAAAACGAATGTCTCGTTTAGCGGCGTAAGTCGTAAAGCGGAGATAAAAATTGTTTGATTCTAAAATAGAAATATATGAATGATTCTCAATTGAGAAAGATAATAGTATTAAGAAAAAGAGAGGAAAAAAAAATCGATCGAAAAGTATGATCGATTATGATGGTTTTGGACTTACCGGTTGAATCGAAGTCACCCTCTAATGGCCTCAATGGCCTCGTTATACTTTTTCTCTTCGAGGGGGAATGTTTCAGTGCTGTAACACAAAACGCAAAATTTGTTGTAATCTCTCACGTACGACTTTTGCATTTTTATAAACTCTGTTAAAAACAAAACATCCATTTGATAATAATAACAATAATAATAATAATAATAATAATAATAATACTAATAATAATAATAATAATAATAATCATAATAATAATATTAATATTAATATTAATAATAACAATAATAATCATAATAATAACCATAATAATAACGATAATAATAATAATAATAATAATAATAATTATAATAATACCTTGTGTAAATCGAAACTATTAATAATAAAATTGGATTAAATGTTAAAGGAGTGCCTGTTTAACGAGGAAGGTACCACTGATTTGTACGCTACTGAAGCTGCATCAGTACCGTAGCAAGATTCTTTTCTCTTTTTATTATTTTTTAAATTATTTCTTTCGTCGTACACTTGCTACAGCACTAAGTGATCACTAAGACACTATGATATATTTGTAATATACGTAAAATATCTAAATCCTGCTTGCCGTTTTTTTCTTCTTCTTCTTTTTCGTACTTCTACGATATAAAAAAAGGAAACTTTCTTTTTCTACCCTTCTCTTTATAATTATAAATATTTCTTTCTATCTAATACGCGAATTATAATACGAGGAAACAAACTACGTATTCAGGCCGACAACATCCAAAGAAAAGCCTTAACTCTCTAACAAATGCTTTTCTCTCAACAATAAATCGCTCTAATCTAACGACAAAGTGTATCTCTTAATAAAAGTTTTCTAATGATTTTTTTTTTTTTTTTTTTTTTTTTTTTTTGTTATTAACCCTCTACGTGTCTCGTTACACATGCCTTGTGTGTTCATTTTTTTTTTTTTTAATCGTCAGTAACAAATATGTATATTATACATATATATATATATGTGTATATATATATATATATAACGCAAAAATAATTTTTATACATACAGACACAGTATACTTATATATACGTACGTACGTGATCGTGAACGTCCGTCAAAAAATTTCCTAAAAGATAGCGAATCGTATACATCCGCCATTGTTATTATTATTATTTTTTTTTTTTCAATAATAATCATTGTCGATATTTTCAAGGGCA
>NC_057687.1:11064471-11074122 GCF_014466175.1 Vespula pensylvanica | reverse complement strand
AAAAAAAAAAACAAAGTTTTTAATATTTCAAATTCAAATGTTAAAATATTTGAATAGTTGATTGAAAAATATATGATTTAGACCACTTTTCATAATCAATTAGCTCATATATGTATATATATGTATGTATGTATGTTTATGTATGTATATATATATATATATATATATATATAAACACATACAGTCACATAGACACATATATATACATACATGTATATATTAATGTTTCGTGCGTTCTTCTATATCCTTTCCGGTAACAAGCTTTAATAGTGAATAATTGCAATTTCACGAATGAATAATAAAAATAGAAAGCACTTTGTGGAATTATACTGTTATTAATTAGTACTAGGAGAAGCCTCAAGGACTATACCAATTATTATAAATATATAATATATATCAAATTCTTACAAAACTTTGGCACGTAGATACTTTTCGAGGAACTTTTTTTTTCTTTTCTCTCTTTTTTTTTTTTTCCTTTTTAAATATATTGTAATGCAATATGCAACCAAGTCCACACATTCATAAGAAATACAACTGAAGATAAATTTCATTCTTCTTTTTCTTTTTGTTTGTTCGTTTTTTTCTTCTCTTTTCTCTATTTTAATCTTTATGCCACTTAACAAACACAAAAATTTTCTTTCTTATCACTGAACTATTTACTGAACGCTTTTTAAATACTCAGCTATATTTTTGTGGACACCAGTGTGAACGAAAACTATATATTTTCTTATTTCGAAATTTTTTTTCATATTACCGATATTAAAATACTGTCTTTGGACGAAAATGTTAAACGAATAACATGGTTTTGTTTTCGAGATAATAATAAAAAATAATATATACACACGCACGCACACATACACACACACACGCGCGCACATATATACACAAATATATATATATATATATATATATATATATATATATATATATATATACAAAAATAAGAAGAAGAAAAAAAAAAGAAAATAAAAGAAACAGAAACAAATAAGATAAAAAAAAATAAAAACATATGTATATATATGTGTGTGCGTGTGTGTGAGTATGCGTATATGTCCGTGTATGTGTGTACTGTGTTAGCAATTAGTTACACCAATACAAAACCCAAAGGTGATAACCTGATTACTGATTAAGATTTTCCAGATATTCAATACATTATATATACAGTACCGATTTAGTTTTGTTTTATTTATTTTATTTTATTTTATTTTATTTCATTTTATTTTATTTCATTTTACTTTGGAATAATTTCTGAAGGTATCCGAAAATATCATTATGGATTTAACAATTATCGATCCTACTTAAACCACTACAAATTAATCCTAACGATATGGCATATTATTTATTTGAATATCACTGCATGTGTGAAATCTCGTATATTTGTTCTACGTTATTATCTACAGGTTTGGCAGCTCGAATAAAATTTACGGATAAATATATATATATATATATATATATATATATATATATATATAAGAAATTATATAATATATATTCCTCTATATACATATAACACGAAAGATCTAGAAAAATTTTCAGATACCTACAAGTCCCGTGTGTTTATCATTACCTTAAAAAGAATAAAAAATAAAAAACAAAAGAAAAAAAAACACACACACACAAAGATAAATAAAAAAAAAAATTAAAAAGAAAAAGAGACCACTTTTTAGAATCTTTTCTTAGAATATCATTTTGGACGGCTATAATCTGTTTTTTCTTTCTTTTTTTTTTTTTATGCGAGAAAAGGAGGATCGTTTGATGAAGTATTATATATATATATATATATATATATATATATATATATATATATATATATATTTAATACACGAGGCGTTTGCTTGCTTTTTTTTTTTCTTTTCTTTTTCTTTCTTTTCGTTTGCGAGTTAGTTTTTTATAATAAATGCACGATTAAAATACGATGCTATCGAATCGGCCGATAATAATTATTCGTCGATAATATATATGATTTTTAATAATTATACTGAACGACATATATATATATATATATCATTTGAAATATTAACATTTAAACAAGAACTTGTTACCTTTCCGAAAAGGACATAGTCATGCTAATCGATCAAAAGCACGTGTAATCAAAATTATCTTTCTCTCTTCTTTTTCTTTTCTTTTTCTTTTTCTTCATTTTTAACGAGATTAAGTACAACGAGAATACTGCAGATAAACAAAATACAATTTCTCTAGCTTACGGCTTACTGCATTATATACGTATTTTAATTTGCCTTGCTTGCGTTGTTGATGTGTTTGTGCGCGCGCGTTTTTTTTTTTTTCTTCTTCTTCTCAATCTTAAGTACCAAGATAATTATCTTAATTTTAATTTAATCGTCTACGAGTGCGTTTATGTGTACGCGTTGTTCGTAGGAAAAGCTATATGCTAAAATAACACTAATTACGCGATTTCTCTTTTCTTCTTTTCTTTTCTTTTCTTTTCTTTTCTTTTCTTTTCTTTTTTTTTTCTTCTCCTTCTTCTTTTTGTTCTTCTTTTTCTTCTTTTATCATTCTTATAATCGTACTCCCTAATTCTCCTTATAAATGTCTTTTCCTAATTCTTTTATTTATTTCTTTCTGTTTTCTTTTTTAATAATTTCTATTCTCATACATTTCAAATACGCGATTATCAAAGTGATATTTCTATGGATAGAAAAGAAAAAAGGAAAGAAGAAGAAAAAAAAAGAAAAGATGCTATCGAATAGCATTGCGTAAGGTTGAATCACAGTATATGCATGTATATACATATATATATATATGTATATATATAAATATACTATTACAGACAGAAAAGATTATATATAATCACAGTCAATAATAGTTAAAAAGTTAAGAAAAAATTATCTTTATGTCTTCATGAATATGACTTTAAAAAGTAGAGCGTTATCTTTATTAATTGACAAAGATAACTACACAGTTGATAATTGTTCAAGATTAACGTTAAGAAAATGATTATATTAAAAAAAAAAAAAAAAAAAAAAAAAAAAAAAGAGGAAAGAAAATAAATAGAGAGAAAAAAAGAATGAGCAAAAAAGAAAAAGAATAACAACGACGACAGGTTAGATCAACCAAAAAGCAATAGCCATCACGATAATAAATGTATCGAAGGGTTCACTTACAGAATTACAGAACTTAAGAATGAGCCTTGTTTAGTGTTAACATTGACGTCAAGTTTGCTAGTAGAGGCTGATTAGGATGGTACTTACGTGAAGGTATCTTCTTGAATACTGTCTTGGCCATAAAGTCTTGAAAACGCTGAGCATAAAATCCTGGTCGGTGTACTGATACTGTATCCTGTATAAGAAAAAGAAAAAAATATTTTTCAAATCCTTCTTACATTTATATATATATATATCCATATTGTCGTTGATTGTTGAAAATCAGATCAATCAAAAATACAACGCTAACAAAATTGACAATCAGAAACATTTGATCATATTTTATACCGATGCGCATAAACTTGTTAGCGCAGTGTAATATAATAAATTTGTAACTTACACCATCGTGTATCATTGACTTCCACGTATGCTCGAGCTTCTTCTTAAGTCTATAGCTCTGCAAAATGTCAATGATACCAAGAAATAATAACAGCCGTTCACCACGAGCATTTCTTGCAGGTATACCACCAGGACTGCTAGGAAGAAAAACAATAATTTATATTTATCATTTAGATTTACTTTTCACTCTTGACAATCATATATTTAACAAATATTAAAAACAAGAAGGTTCCAAAAGTTTCTAAGGGAAGTTACAACTCAATAAAATTGTTCTTGAAAGTTTAATGATATAACAATAGTTCTAGATACAATCCAAACAAAAAGAAAATTAATTCAAGAATGGAAAATTTTGTGAGTCGTTCATTCAAGATAGTTAGTTCACTTTTGATCTTTTTTTACATTTCCATTAGAAAAAAAAAATCTCTCGATAGAGTTAAAAATTTGTACGTAAAAAAATACTCACGGAACGTCATCCTCCTCGTCGATCGGTTCGCTCTCAGCTTGAATACTCTCCATAGCTGTACTATGAGCGACTAACCTTTGCCTGTTTATGCTTCTCGATCGATTCAATGCCGTAGCACCTATTCTATCCTCTCTATCGCGTTCTCTATCCGCTTGTATAAAAGCACCACCTTCTCCTGCGACATCGCCAATCTCGTCGTCCGCACTGGCTGATATTCTTTGTTCCTGCTAAATAAACGAATAAACAATATTAAAATATATTTTTTAATTAACTCGTCAAACGTCTTGGTCTGATTTATTAAAACGAATAAACGAATAAACGAATAAACGAACGAACGAACGAACGAACGAACGAACGAACGAACGCAAATGTTTTTCACGAAATCAGATCACATCTATTTACTCTGACAACAGATTTCTATAAAAGTCTGTTTCCAACGAGAGAAGAAGTCAAATGATAGTAAACAAACGAGATTAACAAAGACCTGATAGATTCGGGAACGTACTTACGTTTATTCAAATACTTTGTAATCATTTTATGGACCTGAATAAAGTAGAATAACGTAACGATTAATTAAAACAATGTGATCCATAAATTATACAATTCGTTCTTTCAATTATGTAAGATTATTATCGATAATCGTTCGATAACCGATAGATTAGAATCTATAACACGAATATTTTTTTCGTTTATGTCTTTCGACTTTTCTAATCTCGTTGAATAGTCTATAATGATACTTCTTGTTAACCCTTTAGCTATTACACGCCATTATTACGACTTGTAATAGCTCTCGGGTAATAATTTTTAAAGGAGATCGCTATAATGGCTCGTTATCGTAGCTGAACAATTTATAAACGGTTTAATCGATAGTAAAAGAGAAAAAAAAAGGAAAGAAGAAAGTATTCATCGATTGTTTGTCGCTTACAGCTTTTTCTCTCGCGGCCTGATCGAGATTATGTATCCCAACTAAAAGAGAATAATCCATGATCTTGAAACTCTCTAAAACGCGACAATCTCGTTGAATAGTTTTGACAAGTGCATTGTACGTATCGGCTTCGAGAAAAATTCCTTCTTGATGGTGTTCCATAAAATCTAAATCCTTGTACGTTGGCGACGATTTCGATCTTTCCATCTTTGATGCCTGTAAAGCGACGAGTAGAAACAAAAAAGAATGAAAAAAAAAAAAAGAAAAAAAGAAAATTATAAGTTTGATACATTACATTCATATAGTAAATATGAAAGAAGAAAGTTGATACCTTTCTCTTATAAGTCGATCCTTTGAGATCGTATTTTTGATGCAATTTTACTGACGACGGAAGTAGATTATTCATAGCTACTAATCGAACATTTTTACTGTTACAACGATAACAATACAAGCCGAAAAATTTTGGTAACAGTGTTCTTGGATTCTGATTTAAATTCTGAAAAAAGAAACAAAAAAAAAAATGAGAAGAAAAAGAAATATACGAGACGATAGAAAGGAGATAAATCGATCGTGTCATTGATCAATCGTTTAATTAAATCAAATTGGGATGAGAAAGTTCGATATTAAAAGTCGATTACCTTTAACGATTAATTTCTTTTTGTTAAATCGTAAAATTACGAGTCTATTTGTTCGAAACAAACAACTGAGTCTAACTACGAATTTTTTAAATGAAAAAACATCGAGGAAAAGTAATCGATCTTTAAAACCACTTTGTAACTTTCTTTTTCGTAATAAGGGTGGAACAAGAAGAAAGAAGATGTGATAGATGCTCTTTGTAAATACATATTTCATTGGTTTTTACCATGTAATATCCTGGAAGAAGAGTTTGCAAGAATTCTCCCTCTTTATGCTGTACAGTCTTAATAATAAATTCATCGTCCTCCGTTAAATAGAATATACTTCCACTAGCACCCGGATTGGATAATTCACGCAAGGGTGCGCTACACATCGACATCTAAAGAAGGAAAAAAAAAAAAGAAAGGAAATAAAAAAAAATTAAATTCGAATGTTTTTGATTTTATAGAAAAAAAAAAAAAAAAAAAAAAAATGAACGAACGAACGAGCGAACTTTTCTATTTCTTTTTTTTTTTTTTTTTTTAATTAAATAATATATTACCAAAAAGTCGTCCGGTTGAATTCCAAAGAGATCCCTAAAATATCGAAATGCAATTGGCGCGTAATTTTTAAATTTAAATTCGGAGAAATGATGAGCCGGGGTGTGATTAGATCCCTCGCTTGGAAAATTCGTTGTCTCGACGGTCATGAAATCTTGCATGAGTAAATCTCGTTCTGGCTTACTCGCTAGACCACCGACCGCATGTTGTATACCAAGTTGTATAGATCCCATAATCTGTGTCGTTTGTATCTGTAGGTTTTCATTAAGAAAAGAAAAAAAAAAATTATAGATAAGAAATATGTTCAAACGATTACGATAATGCTATGTGCAATGAAATTTATTTACACTATAATAATTTTAATTGAATAATTAATATATTATATAATATTATATAATAATAATACTGTTTATGCGTTATGCGAAAGAAAAAGAAAAGTTAGATTAATTACAATAATTTTATGCACATGAAATATTATTTATTAATTAATCAACATATATATGTCATAATAATACTAGTAATAATGATGTTTATGTTTTATGTAGGAAAAATGAAATTAAACTAATTTAACAATAATTTTACATACAGGAAATGTTATTATTCAAGAACAATATTAATTGATCAATTAATGAATTATTTAATTAATGATATTTGGTTGTAATATTTTTTTTAAATTAACAAAATTTTTTAATTACCTTTTTGTACGTGATTTCACCTCCCACACCAACACGACGATGTCCAATCTTCCTTTCCCTTTCCGATTTATTTCTTGACACCCCCGCAGGGGTTTTGAGTCCCGCCGTGCCATGTTGCGTTATTGAGTTCTGGAAAATAAACTGTCCGTCTACTATCTCCTTACGTCATGATACATATATATAAAAAACTCATCAAATATTACTAGCCAATATACTTAAGTTACTAGCTAGATAATTATCTCGACAGAAAGAACGTATACAAACAAGGTTCATGGTCATCGCGATTATGTGAAACATAAAAAATATTATTGATGAAAAGAGAGAGAGAGAGAGAGAGAGAGAGAGAGAGAGGGAGAGGGAGAAATGCAAAAATTAAAACGAGAAAAAAAAAAGAAGAAAAAGAAAGATCGGAAAAGTTGTTTGTCTAGTCGATGACGAATCGATCGACGCTTTAAGTCCGGAAATAGAACTGATTTAACGCGTGGAAATTAAAAGGAAGTCGAACTATCCAACTCGGATCTCATCTATGTACACTTTGAATCATTTCCGGCCGATCGTTCGTCATTGAAATAAAGAATCAAATGAAAAATAAGTAGAATAAAAATTATTTGAAATATATCGATCGATTCGATAATTCGATCAATAATCCGTAACAATTATTATTCCATCAATCGTTGTTTATTGTAAATAAGATTTTCTTATATATGTATACACATAAAAGAAAATAATAATAATGAGGATAATGACAGTAGTAATAATAATAAATAGATAAAAAATTATTAGATATAAATTTTGTCGACTTAGAATCATATGCGAAATATTATTGTCAGATTTATTATTATAAGATGTTTATTATAGTAAAATTTTCATTGTCTTTTGTATATGCATACATATATAAATATAAATAGATATAAATACAAATAAATAAATAAATGAAAATATTGTTAGAAATATAATCGATTTGAATCTTACACAAACAATTGTTATCAGATTAACGATAAGAGATTGAAGTATGATTTTCATTGATTTTCGTGTATCTATATATTTATATACATATATAATATATATATATATATATATATATATATATATATATATATATATAGAGAGAGAGAGAGAGAGAGAGAGAGTAAGAAAGAGAGAGAGAAAGATAGATATACCCGTATAAAAATAAATAGAAATACGATTAAAAATAAAATCGATATGAATCGGAGCTAACAATTATTGTTGAACAGTATAATGATAAGATATTATCGCGAGACTACCGAATGATTTTCGTTTAGAAATATACAAAAATAAATAGAAAGAAAATCGATTAGAATCTAATCGAATAATTATTGTCCGATTAATGATAAGAGACTAACGTAAGATTATTAGATTATATGCATATAAAATTTCCTTTTATATCTGTATAAAAATAAATAGAAATAAAATCGATTCGAATAAGATCGAACAATTATTAATTAAATTATTATAACAAGCATTAACAATAACGAATTAATGTAAAATTCGTATTAATTTCTATTTTTGTTCACATCATCATCCCGATAAGATATATTCAATTTTCTTTTGTATTTATATAAAAATAAATAGAAATAAAATCGATTCTAATAAGATTTAACAATTATTTTTGTATTTACGATAAAATTTTTATTGACTTTTATTCAAACAATATATATATATATATATATATATATATATATATGTACAAAATAAAAATAAATAGAATAAAAATAATTAGAAATAAAATCGATTTGGTTTTGATCGAATTATTGTGTTAAGATCGATGATAAGCGATTATAAAAATGTAAGATATTTACTTTTAGATCTTATATTTGTTAATACATATTACGTCATAGCTAATGTAGATTCTCGAATGTAATTTACAAAGAAAAAAGGCGAACACTGTGACTAGGACTATGATTACGAGGTCGGTGTATTACGCTAGGCGATTAACGAAGCGACGTTAGTTTTCTTCTCCCCCCTAATTCTTCCTCGACTACGTCCCACCTTCGACCGCGATAACTACGAGAGTTATGCAAGTAGAGTCTCGTTTTTAATACACGTTCACATTTTACGGACTATCAAGCGATCATCCTCTATTTACGTTTTACGAACAATTAGAACAAAAAGAATTACCTACGTGAAAAGAAGAAAAAATGAAAGAAACAAAAAAAAAAAAAAAAAAAAAAAGAAAGAGAGAAAAAGAGATACAGAATTGTCCAATTGCGAAATATTTTTCTTTTTTCTTTCAATTCTATTCTTACCTTATTAGATTACGATGGCATTTATCGTCTTCGCGTGGTTTCTATTTATTTATTTATTTTTTTTTTTTTCGAAATATTATATAAAAGGAAAGAGAAAAAAGAATAGAAAAATTAAACGAATTTTCTCTCACTTTAATTCTATTTTTATCGCAGTTAAAAATTTTTTATTGATTTAAAAATATTATATATATATATATATATATATATATATATATATGTAAAAGGGAAAAATATGGACAAATTTGTCCAATCAAATATATTCTAATTTTCATATTTTCTCTTTCGTCTTTCTACTAAATTATTTTTTCTTTTCAGCTATGATACTTGACCATTTTTATTGAATACCTCTAGTAATATTATTTCGACAAATTATCAAAAAAAAAAAAAAAAAAAAAAAAAAAAAAAAAAAAAAAAAAAAAAAAAAAAAAAAAAAAAATGAAAGAAATGAAAAGAAAAAAAGAAAGAAAGAAAAACATTTGTCCAATTTTGTTACTTTTTTTTTCGCTATCCCTTTTTTTTATTTCTTCAATTTCAATTCATTCTTTTTTGTATGCAGTTCTTTCTCTCTCTTTTTTTTTTTCTATACATGTACGTCGTCCGACGATAAAACAAATGCGATAGAAGCA
>NC_057687.1:11014471-11061971 GCF_014466175.1 Vespula pensylvanica | reverse complement strand
AGGAGAGAAGAGAAAAGAAAAGAAAAAAAAAAGAAGAAAAAGCGAAGGAAGAAGAAGAAGAAGAAGAAGAAGAAGAAGAAAGAAGACAGTAAAACCCGAGGCAAATTATCTTTCATTACACGAACAACTTCGTAATAAAGTAAACGTAAAAATTGAATCGAATTAAATTAAATAAAAAAAAAAAAATAAATAAATAAATAAATAAATAAATAGAAAAAGGAAAACTAAAAAACGTGCTCTTCTAATTTATTATCGACATTGGCTGGTAGGTATTTGTGCGATCGAGTAAATGGACAAATGAGGGAGGGAGGGAGAAAGAGATAAATAGATAAATAGATAAATAGATAGATGGATATACAGTAGACACAACATACATAGATAGACAGATAGTCAGACAGAAAGAGATACAGATAGAGAAATAGAAAGAAATAGAGAGATAGAGAGATAGAGAGAGAGAGAGACAAAGAGAGAGAGAGAGAGAGAGAGAGAGAAAAGGTCTACATGGTAAGAGAGGGGGAAGGAGAGGGAGCTGGGGCGGGGGTCGTTAGGAGGGAGGAAAAGAGTAAAAGGAGAAGGGGGTCGAGGCATCGATTTCGTTCGAGAGAAGACGCGTGCCGCACGCGGGGAGACGGGTGACACCCATCAGCTGTCAAATCGTGCTAGAACGAGCCGGATTACGAGAAGCGCGGAGCTTCACTCGAAGAAAAACGCCACGGCTTCCTTTCTTTTTTTTTTCTTTTTTATTATTATAATGATAATAATAATAATAATAATAATAATAATAATAATAATAATAATTATATTTTTTTTCAGTCTATCGTTCGTCCTTCCTATAGTTCGTTCAGGGTCGAGCTTATGGAAGAAGAAGAGTCGGAGGATATCGAATTCTCGAATGACGCCCGTGTTCCTTTTTTGGAGAGAGTTTAGTAGAGTAGTAATAGTAATAGAGTAGTATAGTAGCAGTAGTAATAGTAGTAACAGTAGTAGGAGTAGGAGTAGAGTAGTAGTAGTAGTAGTAGTAGTAGTGTGTAGTAGCAGCATAGTAGTACACGCCTTCTCTCTTTCTCTTTCTTTCTTTCTCTCACTCACTCTCTCACTACTCACTCACTCACTCACTCACTCACTCGTTTTACTTGTGCATCTATCCTTCCTTCTCTCTCTCTCTCTCTCTCTCTCTCTTTCTCTCTCTTTCACTACTCCGTCCGTCGTCCTTTATAGGTTATGTAGACGATACGAGAAAGGAAAGGAAAGGAAGTAAAGAAAGAAAGAAAGAGACAGACGTACATACGTACGAGAGAAAAGTAACACGAAAACGAAGACAGAGATAGACCGAGAGAACCAGACAGACAGAGAAAGAGAGAGATGTACGCAAGTGAAACAAAAAAAAAGGAACAGAAAAGAAAAGGAAAGACAAGAAAAGAAAAGAATAGAATAGAAAAGAAAAGAACACAAAACGAAAGGAAATCAAATCGAAAATAATACTCACTGTCTTCCTCGGCGGATTGCTCGGCCCTTCTTGAATCCTCGGCAGGTTGGGCCGGTCCGGCGAAACTCGTTTCTACAACCTCGATCGCGTCCACATTGTCGCCCGAAGCCATCTTGTACGTGGTGGCGGCCGCCCGTTACGATCCACGACGGGCCGACTGACTCACGCGCGACGACCGACGACGAATTCGCGATGGCGCCTCCTCTCTTTCGTCGTCGTCCTCCGCGATACTGGTACGCGCGAACGCATCTTTCTCGAGCGTGATCGAAAGAATCGTTCTCTCTCTCTTTCTCTGTCTTTCTCTGTCTTTCTTTCTCTTTCTATCTCTTTCTCTTTTTCTCTTTATCTCTTTCTCTTCTTCTCTCTCTCTCTCTCTCTCTCTCTCTCTCTCTCTCTTTCAGAGTGGCTCCAGAGTATACGTTCCACTAACGCGTATCGTCGTCTCAATGCACATTCTCTCTTTCTCTTTCTTTCTCTCTCATACACATCACCCTCCTTCTCTCTCTCTCTCTCTCTCTCTTTTTCTTTCTCTACACCAAACTCTCCAATCTCTCCTCTCTTATCTCTCTATTCGCACACAGAGAAAACTGACTACTGATGTCAATGACAAGCTCCTCTCTTTTTCGACGTCACGAAACTTACGACACACGCGTACTCTCTTCTCTCGCTCTTCTTGATTATTTTGATTTATATCGTGTATATATTCTTTCTTTCTCTTTTTTACAGTTTTCTATCTGTCCTTCTTTCTCTCCTTCCCTCTCTCTCTCTCTCTCTCTTTCTTTTTAATCGGAGACAGACGAAACGACGAACGAGAAGACAGAGAGAGAAAAGAGAGTCCGTGTCTCTCTCGTCTACTCCCTGCCGCGCCACGCCGACTTCTATCGACCAGGCGGACATATTGTAGGCGCTAGTGCGCCGTCTTGCGTCACTATTTCAAACTGTTGTATCGACCGTACTTCACACCGTCGCCATCTTGGATTTCATCGCGAGGAAGAAAGATCTCGATTATCTTCTTTATCGACCGTCGAATTATATTCGTTTTTCTTTCCTTTTTCGATCGCGAGAATGCTTTCGTGCGTACCTGTTAATCTTTTTTTTTTTCTTTTTCTTTTTTTCTTTTTTTTTTTTTTTTTTTGATATATATACACAAAAATTCGATCGCCTAGTTCGTTTCAAAGGACGTAATTTCTTTTCTTTCAAACTCTAGTCTTTCGAAATCATAATGAATCATTTAATCATTGTTCATAGGTAATATGAATCATTGTTTCGATTGCAATCGTAGATACGGATCTAAATTCGTCGCAATGATGATATATATGTATTATAGTAACAATTATATCGATTGTCTATTTAAACAGTTAACGATGCTTCAGAGAATACAATAGAAATATATTACCGACTTGTATCATCGGAATTTTCGTAGTTGACTCACGGAGGTCGATTCGATCGCTTGTTTCATTTTCTCGATAATTTTCGATATATATCGTATCGTGAATTATTTATTTATTTATTTATACTTTCTCTCTTCTTCTTTCTGTTAAATGTCTCTCTCGCCCCAAAAAACGAAAATTGTCCGTCTCAGTAAAACAATAATAAATAACAAATTTATACGCAAATTAATTCGCAAAATTAATAGTAAACGATTTATCGAAGTGGAATTATTTTGTTAAACATATCGTTAAACATGTGTACGTATATAAATGTAATTTTATTTTCTGAAGGAACGTAGAAAACTAATTGAGAAAAAGAAAAAGAAAAAAAAAAAAATATATATATATATATATATATATATATATATACATATATATACACAAACAAAAAAGGCTTTCATATTTATATCGATGTTAAAATTGTTAAATAGTTTCAAACCTGAATAAAGCGATCGAGTCTGTGCGAAGAAGGATGAAAAGGAAATTCGATTCTATTTGGTTTCAAAGGACTGTCTTATTTGGTATCATCGTAGCGATAGCTTCAGGAATCTTGCATGATTACGTCGATTATCAGAGTCAAGTAAATCTGTGAAGGCAGAGCACAAAACTCTGTTTGTTATTATTATATCAAACGATTTAGAGGTTTTTAGTTTCTTTTTTTATTATTTTTTACTTTTTTTTTTTTTTTTTTTAATAGTAAACGTGTATACGCAATCTGCAGGCGTGTCAAATAAACTAAGACGAAATGATTTATATTTGACGTAACTCACGATCTCTCTCTCTCTCTCTCTCTCTCTCTCTCTCTCTCTCTCTCTCCCTCTCTCGATCTCTCTCTTTCTCTCTTTCTTTCTATGTCTATGTCTTCGTTACGATTCCCGTTAGAGAACTTGACTATAAAAGAAGAGCATGAACGGCAAATATTTAACCTTGCTAACCAAGTATAAATAGATAATAAGATCGGCGTTATATGATAACGTGGAGAAACAAAATGTCATTCGACCTATTACATGCTAACGCATTTTCTATACTGGATTACATCATCCCATTCTGAATTTAATAAATCGTTCGTAATATTACCTAAACCTGATTAGAAGAGAGAAAGAAAGAAAGAAAAAAAGAAAAACAAAAAGAAACGAAAGAAATGTTTCGAAGATCAGACATATTTTTCTTCGATTATTAGAAAAAGATTATTTTGCATATTCTGTTGCAACTTCGTAATACTTTAATTAATTATTTTTATTTTTAATATTGTTTAAATATGATTACAGAAAAGGAAGAAAGAAAGAACGAAAAAGAATATTGCAGGAAATGTTTTCGATATTAGAAATATTTCTTTTTTCTATCATTGATTGATTAGAAAAGAGATTTATATATATTATATATACATATATATATATATATATATATATATATATATATTCTAACATACCATTCTTAATATTACATAAACTTAAAAGAAAGGAAGAAAAAAAAGGGTTTTGTAGATCAGACACACACACACACACACACACATATATATATTCACTTTTCTTGTCGATCTTGAACGATTAGAAAAAGATTTTCCATAAAATTGATTACATCGCATTTATGATTAATTATTACATAGCTTAATTGGTTAAAGTTAATATAATCTTAATTTTCAATCACATAATTTAATATCAAAAGAAAAATAAAAGATAAAAAAGGAAAAAAAAAAAAACAACGTTCGATCATTGTCTTTAACGAATTTCCTTTCTTCCTTCCTTTCTTTCTTTCTTTCATTTTTATCTTTCTTTCTTTTTTTATCTTTGGCGTACGAGTTTAAAAGCAGGCCATTTGCCACGCAACGGCGAATCCACGTCTGAAAAGCAGGAAACTTTAATTACTCCGGTGAAACGAACTTCTTCTTCGACGTTTCGTCTTGCGATCGTACGACCTTGTAATCTTTTCCATTTCTTTTTTAAACAAAGGTAACCGAGTATATGTCGTCGAATCATAATGATATCGAAAGAATGAAGGAGGATTATCGAAGGAAGCTCTCCAAATCGAATCATTTTTTATTCATGAAGGAAACTGAGCAGAATATAGATCACGATCAATAAATATCTTTTTTATCTCTTGTGCAAAAATATCTTAATAAATGGAAATATATATATATATATATATTTCCATTTATTAATTTCTTTTTTCTTTTCTTTCTTTCTTCTTTTATACACGATCGAGAAACAAATTAAGTTTAAATATTGTATTAAATCACGAACGTTCACGGACGAATGCGTTTCTAATGATATTTATCAAAATCATCTATGAAAATAATTAAACGGTTCTTATAATTGCTATTTGATTATATACTACGTGTTTAATTCGAGAAAAGAGATGTACCAATTGTTAAAGAAGAAGATAGAAAGAAAGACAAAAAACTTGATAATTTATATTTGGTCTATGCAAATGAGTAGTAAAATAATTAATATCTGGATTTTATAATTAATTCCGGAACCATCGGACTCGTCGAAATGAATTTTAGATATCTTTCTTTTTTACGATATTATTATTGATATCATCGTTGATGGAATAATGTCAACTGAAAGATTTGTATTATTATTGCATATGATTAAATAAACAAAATTATAAATAATAATGAGTGAAGTGTCTTTTTATTGATCCTTTTCTCTCTTTTCTTTTTCCAATCACAGTGAGAACGGATCGATCGAATTATAACGTTAAAATGCAAAAATTGAATGAACTAAAGATGATACCTATAAAGAAAAAAAAAAAAAAAAGAAAAGAAAAAAAGCGTCTTTTTTCTCTTCAAATATCACTAACGCAATAAAAATAAATCGAATAAATAGTTTCCTTCTTCGAAGCGTCGAACATGATAAAAATAGGTATTGATCGGTAAATAAAAGAAAAAATAAATGAAGTAGAAAATTCAAATAAGATGAAGAAAAAGAAACAAAAAAATAGACAGGATAAGAAAGAAAGAAAGAAAGAATACGTCGTACGTAAAGTTCGACAACACTGAAAGTAATTTTACGAGCGATCGACGAATTTTTTTTCATCGAATTCATTATTAACTTTTCATTCTCGTATTGATATAATTCCGATATTTTTTCTTTCTTTTCTTTTTCTTTTGTTTTTTTTTTCTCTTCTTTTCTTTTCTTTTTTTTTTTTTTTTCGTTAAAAAGATCCGTCGCAAATGAAGTTATCGTTAAGGTCAGGGTAAACGCGACATTACCTGCATCGGCGAACACGCTTATTACAACAAAGAAACAAACAACATGGTGGGGATGCAAAACGCATGAAGCGTGACAAATTCGAACAAAATTCAACGATACGACAAGGTTGTGACGATTTCGACGAAAAGAGAGAGAGAGAGAGAGAGAGAGAGAGAGAGAGAGAGAGGGAGGGAGACCTCCCCCCTAACGAAAAACTACGACTAATAAATTACTTCCACACTCGTGACAACTACGCGTGTGGTCTTTTCACAAATTAACGTTTAATTGATTTACAGGATGAAAACGTTGGAAATTCACACGATATAATTCAACTTTTTTAATACGCTTTTCAAATGAACTTATAATTCAAATGATCTATGATACCGTGATCTATACGATCTTTATCATTTTACGACTAAGATACATAAATCTAGATATCTATTTATATGAGGAATGTACGAATGAAAATAAAATCGTAATCGATTATTTTTCGAAGGTACGTCTTCGAAAACGATTTTTGTTATTTTTCAAACTATTTATATTTATCGAGTGATAATAACGATTATGAAATATAATAAAATAAAATGAATAAATAATTGAATACGTTTAATCGATACATCGATAGGTTTTTTGTCGCGTTAACTTTTTCTTTTTTATATCTAATTGTTTCTTTCTTTTTTTTTTTTTTTTCTTTTTCGTTATATACGCATATTTTCTATATTTTCGTTAAAATAGAAGAATTTTGAGACACGTTTGATCGATCAATTTCAAATCTATTCACCTATTAACGTTTTAATAGATATTTTTTCTATCTACTGTCTTATATATTATACTTATTTCTTTTTTCGTCTATCGGGCAACGAATATCTCGATAAATATGTAAGTGCTATCTCTCTCTCTCTCTCTCTCTCTCTCTCTCTCTCTCTCTCTCTCTTTCTCTCTCGTTTCTCAGCTCACTTGTTATACAACGCGGTTTTAATTAATTTATTAAAATGAGTTTGCGATTAACAAGCAATTGTATAAATACGTGTAATGTGTGTGACGTTGTCAATACATCCCGATCGATAAACAATATATTTAAAACACAGAAAAAGAGAGAGAGAGAGAGAGAGAGAGAGAGAGAGAGAGAGAGAGAGAGAGAGAGAGAAAGAAAAATTATACGCGAATAAAATATTTAACCTTAAACAAAAAAAAAAAAAAAAAAAGAAAAGAAAAGAAAGAAAAAAAAAAGAGAGACAAGGAAGAAAAAAAAAAAAGAAAAAGAAAAATAAAAGAAACGTGTCCCGTCATAAACGCGAAGCACGTTCTTGTTCTTTCTCTTCTTTTTTTTTTTTTTTTTTCTTTCTTTCCTATACTTCCTGAACCATTTAGCGAATTCTCGCGTGATCGATGATGAATCCAATGATATATATTTCAGATTTCTCTCTTGAACTCAAAAACATTTGTCAAGTTTGTTCAAGTGATAATATTGTTTGCCTATTAATAACGATCAGGTGGTATCCGTGGAAAAAATGTACAGAAAGAGAGAGAAAGAGAGAGAGAAACAGAGAGAGATAGAGAAAGAGAGAGAGAGAGAGAAACAGAAACAGAGAAAGAGAGACAAAAAGAGAGAGAGAGAGAGAGAGAGAGAGAGAGGAAAGGTGCTCTTTAATGAAAACCTCCGTTTCGTCGTTCATTTCTCAGTTAGCTTCTCGACGATCTATTTTGTTTCCGCATGTGAAACAACATCGTGATCTACAATAAGAAATTCATTCTTAAGATCCTTCGAAGATGTCACCTAACAGTACGATAAACGCCGTAGATATGAGCGAGAAAAAGAGCGTAGACGATCGTAATCATTCATGTAAGTGTTAAACACGACGATGATATTCGTTCTTTGTTTTAATTTTTTCTTTTCTTTTGCTGCTTTTTTCTTTCTTTCTTTCTTTCTTTTTTTTTTCTTCGATTTGTTGTTTCATCTTCGTAAAGAATATTATTTGGATGTAACAATGAAATGAATGTTTATTTCAAAATCTTTATATACTTAATATCTAAATCTTATATCATTAATAATTCTTAAATTAATGTTTCTTTCTAAGGTGTACAAAGTAGCAAATCGCCAGCCGATTTCGAGACCGCCGTCTCCGCGACCGGATATGGCAAATTTCATGTTTTATTATATCTAGCTTTAATACCAGCTTCTTGGGCATCGAGTTTCGATACCGGCAATATATCTCTCATTCTTCCTGCCGCCGAATGCGATTTGCAATTGAAGCTTATTCACAAGGGAATTTTAAACGCCGTAGTTTATATCGGTAAGGATTTCAATGGACGGTGGAAGGGACAAAAAAAGGAAAAATAAAGAATAAAAAAAAGAGAATAAAAAAAAAAAAAAAAAGAGAAAGACACGAAAAACATGTCTTTCTTTTTTCCTCTCTTCTTTGAAATTCGTCGAATTTGTTCGTGTAAGAAAAAAAAAAAAAAAGAAGAAGAAAAAGAAAAAACAAGTGTTTTAACGTTAATAATAATTTAGGTATGGTATCGAGCGCATTGATATGGGGATATCTCGCAGATGTGAAAGGTAGAAAGTCGATTTTAATTTATGGTTTTCTGGCCGATGGAATTTGTAACGTATTGTCAGGATTTTCTCAAAATTTTGGCACTCTCCTCTTCTTTAAATTTCTCAGTGGATTGATGTAAGTTGAAAAGATTATAATGGAGACGTATGAAGTTTTATCGTTTTTCCTTTTTCTCACGAAGTTCATTCGTTAGAATTTCATTCGCTCGTTTTTTATTTTAGAATCAGCGGCCCTTACGCCGGAACGATGTCTTATATTGCTGAGTTTTATGGTGCCAAAGTCAGATCGAGAATCACTCTTATTATCGGCTTCACTGTTACGACTGGATGCGTTGTTAATTCAGGTAAATTTAATCGTAACTTAATAACTTATTTAATCGTAATCAAAAGGAAAAAATGTACACATAGATACATCACATACAGACACACACACACACACACACATATATATATATGTATATATTGCGTGTCTGTATGTGATATATCTATATGTACATTTTTTATATTAAATATAAATATATATTTAATATATACATATATATTAATTATATTTATTAAATTATCACACCAAGAATTATATTATCCCTATCGATAATTTCGACGATATGTCTATATATCTGTTATATTTAGATATAACAAATATATAAATATATCTAAACGATATATTTATATATCTACATATTTCAACATGTATCTATATATATATATATTTTTGTAGGTCTTGCTTGGTTGGTGGTACCACAAGATTGGTCGATCGAACTTTGGGACGGTTACTTCAAATACAATTCTTGGAGAATATTTTTATCATTGTGCGGTGTCCCGACGTTGTTCGGTGTCTTTCTCTTGTCATTTTTCCCAGAGAGTCCGAAGTTTCTTATGAGTCAAGGACGTAAGGAGGAAGCTTTGAAGGTTTTCCGACAAATTTATAGAATCAACACTGGCAGACCAGAAAAAGATTATCCCGTAAATATTCTAACATCGTGTTATAAATCTATCGTTTTTCTTTTCTTTTTTTTTTTTACCTTTCATTATTCATTTCTTTATTGTGTAATAATGAAAATTTCATATTTCATCCATACGATGAAGTCACAAATATGATTTCTGATTTTTCATTCTTAATTTTTCATTTTTGTTATATCTAGATAAACGAATTGGCCGACGAGTTCGAAGTAAAAAATTCTACGGAGAATTCTACGGGAGATACGATCGTTACGCATAAGAAATCATTCAAAAGTGGTTTACTTCAAATGAAACCTATTTTCTTTAGACCACATATATTCCGATTGAGTTTGATCCTGACTTTACAATTTTGCAGCATGCTCGCGTAAGTTGTTTGCAGAAATTTAGACCTACTGTCTAACGTAGTTAAATCTTCATACAAATATGCAATGTTGTCATACCGGATATAAAATCAAAGAGGAAGAGAGAGACTGATAGACAGGAAAAAAAAGAGAGAGAGAGAGAGAGAGAGAGAGAGAGAGAGAGTAATCACTAATACATAGATATTAAATTCAACAAACAAATACATATTAATTTACGATCTAATTGTATATCATGAATGAATTTTCCATTTCAAAATTTTTTCCTTCCTGGATCATAAAAAACTTTTCTTCGTCTGTGTCTCTATCTCTACTTGTGACAATTAGTAACTATTTTATCTTAATAAACCGTTTATCTCTTTATCTCTTTCTGATAACATTCCTCCTATTTTTTGTTTTGTTTACAGTCTCAACACGATTCGATTATGGCAGCCGCAACTTTTCGCGATATTGCAGGACTTCAATCCGATCGATTTCAATATCACCGATCACGACCCAGCATTTTGTGAGATATTGGACGCTGTCACTTATCAATCCGCACAATCCCTACAAAATATGGATTTAAGTGGCGATATTATCGAAGTGGTCAATTGTTCGAAAGTAAGTTAATTGGAATTAATTAATCGGAAAAGGAGTCTTAAGAAAGAAAAGAAAAAAAATTTATGAACAGGCAAAGGAACAAGTAATCGTATCTCTTAATTTTTAAAAGTTAATCTTAATTTTTTAATTAATCGGAAAAAGGGTCTTAAGAGAGAAAAAAAGAAAATTAATAAACAAACAAAGTAATCGTTTTTTTTTTAATCTTTCTTTTTTTTTTTTTTTTTTTTTTAATTTCAGATCGTGATATCCGAAAACATGTATATAGATTCGACGATAGTTTCCATCGCAGCGATAGTTTTCCTCTTCATTGCAAGCATGTTCGTGACTTTGTTGGGTCACAAAAATCTTTTATGTGAGTAGTTAGAAAATATTACAAAGAAAAGAAGGAAACAAATAAATAAATTCTAGTTCCATTAAAACAAAAACAAAAAAAAAGGGGGGAGAAAAGTTAATTTCTTTCGATTGTATACAGACATTTGTTACACGGTGTGCATCTCATCATTGGTATCAATGACTTGGTCAACGAGTTACATGTTGACATTGGTATTGACCTGCCTCTTCGTCGGTATAATGATGACAACATTGAACATTGTAATAGGGGCCACTGTGCTTTTATTCCCAACTTCATTAAGGTACCATTTATTGTATTTTTATATTATTATATCTTTGTTATTCTTCTTTTTCCGAAGGAAAGAGAACGAGTAACAGACCGATTTAATTTTCTTGCTCGTTTTTTTCTTTTTCAATTGTATTCTTTCGTTTTTTAATAGAACCATGGCAGTGAGTTTGGTAATGATGACAGGAAGATCTGGATCTCTGATCGGCAATGTCGTGTTTCCGGTGTTGCTCGAGTACGGATGCATAGCTCCGATCATGACGATAGCTTGCTTTCCCCTACGTAAGTATTCATTTTCTCGTTATAAGACCCAATATTTTTTCGTACAAATTCAAACAAAGATCTCCATATAATTAATTATCATTATCTTCATCTATCTCCTTTTCTCCTTTCAGTTGGTATCATATTAGCATTTTTCATACCGAACAATAAGAATAAAAGCGACAAGAACGTCGAGTCCGGATCGTAAGTTGCGACGATTGGGATAAAAAATAAAGGAAGATAAAAGAGAGGAATAAATTACAAAAAACAAAAAAAAAAAAAAAAAAAAGAAAAGAAAAGAAAAGAAAAAGAAGAAATAAACAAACAACTGAAAAAAGCAAAGGAGAAACAAATCGCCAAATCATCGAAACGATCGAAAGGGATTTGTCTTGCCAATCGTAACGAGCAATGAAATCAATACGATTACGATGAAAGTGATCGAAGAAAACTGTGAACAGTTCAAAACTCGAACGAGGTCCGTACGAGAGGACGAAGGATATTAAGTTGAGAATGGATTTTTTTTTTTTTTTGATTGGCGATCGACGAGCGTAGTATTTTTTTTTTTTTTTTTTTATTCGTATTAGAAGCGAGTCAAGACTCAGGATCGAACAGAGGAATACGAATGGACACAATGAGGAGATTGAGAGCAGAGAGTGCAACACGTACGAACGGAGGCCTTGGGTTTCACTTTCGACACATCCTGGAGAGCCCTCCAGCCTTCACCCACATGCTCGCTCTCCTCTATCCTTTTTCTACACCTTCTTCTTCTTCTTCTTCTTCTTCTTCTTTTTCTTTTTATTCATCGTCTTTTTCTACTGTTTCTTTTTCTTATTCTTATTCTTCTTATTCCGTTTATTAATCGTCTTTTTATTCTTATTCTTATTATTCCTTTTATCAATCTTTTTGTTCTTGTCATTCTTTTTATTTTTTGTATTAATCGTCTCCTTCTTCTCTCTCTCTCTCTCTCTCTCTCTCTCTCTGTCTCTTTATTTCTCATCTTTTTCAACCTGTTTTATTTCTTCTTCTTATTCTTCTTACTTTTTTTATTAATCGTCTCTTTTCTTCTTATTCTCCCTATTCTTTTTATTATTATTATTATTATTTTTTTTTATTAATAGTCTTCTTCTTTTTCTTCCTCTTCTTCATCGTCATCCTATATTCTCTTTGGAATCGCAAGTAAACATTTTTCTAATTCCAATTGGAACTCGCTATACTCGCTTGTATATAAATGATCGGCCAAAATGTTCCTAAGTAACATTATAAAAATTAATTGCTATTTTTCTTCTCTCTCTCTCTCTTTTTTTTTTTTTTTTTTTTTTTCTTCAGACTATAAAATCATGTACCTAGGAACTTTTGGAAGTTCCTTTTTTATGTATATATATGTATGTATATGAGATATATATTATATACGAGATAGACGTAAGTTATATATTATAAGTATAGTAGATTATCTTTAGAAATCGATTAAGAAAGATCGATTTGAAAAGCGAATATGAATGTATAGAGGTTACATTTTTCTAGAAATTTATAGAGAGATAGTAATTACGTGTTTATATATATATATATATATATATATATATATATATTATATACGATCGCTCGATCGATTATCTAATTCATCGAAATCGTATTATAATCGATTAGAGAGAAAGATCGATTCGAAAAAAACGAGAAAAAAAATTTTCCGATCCATGGATTGGATAGATCGTGGTAATAGATGATTAAAAATTTCTAGTCAAAGTATATCGTATCGATAACCTCCCTCCCACTCTACCCCCCTTATATACGGCCCACCCATCCGACTCACTCTACCACCCATGCGAAATTATACTTTACGAGACAGTTTTTTGATCTCTTCTACGTTCTAATCGTTTCCTAGAAATTGTAATTAAGTAGACATCACGGATGAAATAATAATTGTATTATTATGATAGATAACTACTATTCGTTCGTTCGTTCGTTCGCATGTATAGTGATTAGGATAAATTAATTAAAAAAAAATAAAAGAATAATAATAATAAGACAAAGCAAAATATTTGTGTTACATCCAATCATCGTTTTTCTTTCTTTAATATCCCCATAGATATTGTATATACATAGATATACATAAATACATAAATATATATATATATATATATATATATATATATATATACAGGATAGATCGATAAGTTTCTGAGTTATATTAGAAATCAATAACTCTTCTTTCGAAAGTTTCGAGGTTTATAATCAGGCATGCCAGTTTTACGATTTAAGCTTGTAGTTTTACGATCTGAAAAAGGAAAAGAAAAAAAACCAAAGGAATTAGCTCAAAAAACTTTGGAAAAGATTAAGATGATTTTTAAATATCTCCGAGCAATTTTTGGTCACCACTCTTATATATATATATATATATATAAACAGGCATATACTCACGTGTAATATCCATTTTAGCGTATATAATAAACGAGTTTCTAATTCGATCTCGCGGTGTAGAATAACTTCGGTCCCATTATAAACGCATCGAAAGGCGCAAAATCGTTAGATAAACGGGTGATCATCGTAGAGAAGGCAACGAACCGATTGAAAGGAACGGAAGTGGCAGATGCTTGCTCGATGAGAAAGGTTTTCACAGGAGGAGCATCGAGATAACAGTAACGTCTCGATAAAGATAGCAACTCTCTTTCTGTCTTTCTATCTATCTCTCTTTATCTTCCATTTCTTCCTCTTTTTCTCTCTCTCTCTCTCTCTCTCTCTCTTTCTTGGCATTGACTTACCCACGCGTATTTCGTCTTTTCTTTGGTATACAATTAAGTAGATAGAAGAGATGAAAAGAGAGATAGAGAGAAAGAGAGAGAAAGAGATGATCGGACAGAAAAGCATCCGTGAAATCGCGATATGACGATTACTACGTCCATAAAGAATCATTAGATCGTTGGAAGAAGTAGTGGGGAGGTGTCTCTCACGAGATCCGATCTCATCTTCCCTTTGTCTTCTTTTTTCTTTCTGTTTTTTAAAACAATTTTTTGTTATTTTGTTTTGTTTTTTTTTTTTTTTCGTAATTTACAAGCCTGTTAGGTACGTATATGTGTGTGTATATACGCCTGTGCGGATAATAGAAAAGAATCCTTTAATTCATTCGTCCTCGACGTTCGATCAATGAAACGAACATGACATTATTCTTGTCAATTTTTTTGAACTAAATATTTTTATCTACGATATAAATAAATATTTAAGCGTGTATGTATCCATCAGAAGATATTATCTTATCGATAATAGACATTAGTGAGAATTTTATTATCCTACGTGATAACGATTATTATCGAGATGTTATTAAATTTTAAAATGAAAATTAACATTTTCATAATGATAATGATAAGAGAAAAGTCGGGGTTTTTCAATTTTTTCTTTCCTTTTTTTTCCTTTTTCTTTTTCTTTTTTCTTTTCTTTAATTCTCTCTACGACGTTTAACAAAATACAATACCGTGATATTATCCAGTCGATTGTCGACGAACGATTAATTTATCGACGATAAAATGTTAATAAAATTGTATGATAATATTAACGACAAAATTAAGACAAAAAAGATACGCTTTTCTTTTCTTTACATTTGCTCTCGGAAATTATTTAAAAATAAGCAATAAAAAAGAAGTAATAACATTCATTCATATCTAAATCTATAAGCGTGAGAAAAGAAGAGATCTGGTCTTTCGAGTTATTCCTCGAATTAAATTAACCAGAGTCAGCTAAAGTTAGAATCGACGAGAGAGTCGAGGTCGACTCGAATCATCGAGCGAACTATTGTTTTGTATTTTTATTCCGTCTTTATTCTATCTTTATTTTCCCTCTCTCTCTCTCTCTCTCTCTCTTTCTTTTTTTTTCTTTCAATACAAATGAGGAAACAAGAATGGGAAGTTAGTTTTTGATATTAATTAACTTCGCTATTTCTTTCTCCCCCTTTTTCTTCTCTTTCACTTTACTTTATTTTTTGCCTTTTATCTTCTATCTTTTATCTTTTACCTCTTATCTTTTTTTAATAGTAAAAATCGAACCGTTGAATTCGTCACGGAGGATGATCGATTTTACAAAGGTATGCTTTTGTCTTCTTCTCATTTTTCTTCTTATTCTTATTCTTATTCTTATTCTTATTCTTATTCTTATTCTTATTCTTATTCTTATTCTTATTCCTATTCCTATTCCTATTATTCATCGTTAATGAGTCGAGGAACGTTCGAGGTCAGTGACAAAAGTCGTTGCGGTTGCAGCCGTTCTCCTGTAATCTCGGAGGCTGCTTCTCCGAGTGTCGGTGGATGACCGCTCCTCTTCTTTCCTCTTTCCTCTTTCCTCTTTCCTCTTTCCTCTTTCCTCCTTCTCCACCTTCACCACCTCCTCCTCCTTCTTCACCACTACATCCTCTCACGAACGGATGAGTCACTTTCAACGTGCTTCATCGCTCCCTTCAGATACGTCCGCCTATTAACCGGATGGTGTACTGTGACGTAAAGAGCCGTAATTATCGAAAGTAACGAACTGTCTCTTTCTTTGGATTTATTTTTAAATTGATCTTCTTTTCTCATATTTGCTTATTTACATCTGAAAGGACTCCATTGTTTCTTCTCTTCTTTTCTCTCTCTCTCTCTCTCTCTCTCTTGTTTTTATATATATATATATAAAACGATCTTTTTGTTTAAACGAAATTTTTCTGCAAATATATGTTTTTTAAAGTCTCTCTCTTGAATTCGTTCGCATCTGAAAGGACTCCATTTTTGTTGTTCTATCTCTCTTCCTTTTTCTCTTTCTCTATTCATCTCTCTCTCTTACAAGAAACTTATTATTATCGATACTAAAGCAACGAATACGCGCGTTAATTTTTTCCTTTGAAAAAAACTTTTCTTCTAGATATATATTTTTTCTTAAGTCTCTCTTCGATGTATTCTCTCTTGCACTCCTTCACATCCGAAAGGATTCCATTTTTTTTTCTACCTCTCTCTTTCCCTCTTATCATTACCGATATTACAATAAAACGATAAATTAACAAACATCTCCCTTTAACAAAGATATCAAGGATTCGTTAACGATCTCTACCGTTCGAAATCTTTCGAAATAATCTCACAAATTTCAATCGAATTAATGCAAGGTCGTTGTTACTTAAGGGTACCTTTGAAAACTCGAATAAAAGAGAGTTGGAAAGAGAAAGAAAAAGAAAGAAAGAAAGAAACAAACAAAGAGAAAAAAAGAAACAGGTGTGTCTTGTCCTTGTGCGAAGTTGTTATCACGCTCGAGGGAGTACGCGTTATAGAAGCTAGACGAATAATTTTTAAGATTGATCACAAAACAAAACAAAACGAAGAAGATGAAGATGAAGAAGACGAAAACGAAGAAAACGAAGAAGAAGAAGAAGAAGAAGAAGAAAAAGAAGATCGAAATGTTGGGTGGATTGTTAATGATAAACGCGCAATCGGTTGCATGCAAAAAGTAACGGCAGTCGATGAAGTCACGGACCATGACGTAAATTAATTCTTTCTTCTCTTTCTCTTTTTCTCTCTCTTTCTCACTTATAGTTAGAACGATCAACTATCTCGCTTCCAAACTGTCTCACGGCCTCGATGATCCGTCGCTGTGTCTTTAGATTCAATGAACCGACTAAAACACAATGGCACTGACGTCGCAACGACATTTTCATTCAATCAAAAAATTTCCGATTTAGTTACTTTGTAATAGCAAATTACTTATAGCGGGAGAAGGAGAGAGAGAGAGAGAGAGAGAGAGAGAGAGAGAGAGAGAGAGAGAGAGAGAGAGATGGAGATAGAGATAAAGATAAAGATAGAGAGAGACTTATGAACATTTATAATTAACAAGTTAACGTTTTAATTAGCGTGATACTGGTTTTCATAGACATACACACTTGTGTTTGGTAAGATCTCGTATACGCATACATAATAGATCACTCGACGATCTTTATCGTTTGCTCTAAAAGCTGATTGTATTTTTTGTTCGTTTTATTCTTTATTTCTCATTTTTGTTTTCTTTATTTTTTTCTTTTTCTTCTTTTTTACTTTGAACGTTGCGAAATGATTTAGTAACGGAAACGAGCCGCAACACATGGGGGAACGCGTGTTTTCTTATGGTTACATGCTTACTTACATACGTATGTATGTATGTATGTATGTATGGTATAACACGATTGTTACAAATTCACGTTAATCATTATAATTGATTAATTATAGTTTGATGTTAATCTTCAAAATATCGTGTACGAGTCTGACTTATTTATCTGTTATTAGTTGTACGACGAACGTATATATCGAGTTTCATTAAGAAATCAAGAAAATAAACGATTCCTTTCAAAGGATTATATCAATTATTTAGAGGAGAAGAAAATAATCTAATTGCTAATACGTTGTTGATTGCGAAAAGAGAAAAAAGAAGAAAAAAGATATCTCGAAAAGTTTATGTCTAGTTGATCGTTCGAGTAAATAATGATGTTAAGCTCTGATGCAGATTTACTCGGGTACATATGTAAATAAGTAAATACGTCCGTCTGTATGCAAAACGTTCAGGATTTATGAATGAATTATGAAATATGACGTCAAACTTTATCACTTTATCCCTCGTTGCATTACGTAGACGCTTGTGTATGGCACGTATATAATTACACGGTACTTACACGGTGGGTGAAAAGTTCTTGAAACGATCTTTATAAATCGATTAATCTCCCCTTTTCGAAACTTCTATCGACTAATTTTTTCCTCTTTTATCCTTTTCCGTAGATCGCACGAAATTAACTATTCCGCGAATCTCTTTTTACGACGTAAAAAGAAAACAAAAAAGACATACGAGCTTAAAAGAAAAAAAGAAAGAAAGAAAGAAAGAAAGAAAAAAAAAATCAGTTTAAAACCAGTCGCTGAAGAGAGCTCGATCGATTTCAGTCGATTTTTTTTTCCACAAAGATTCCAAAACCATTTGGCAATTTTTTCTTCGAGCCGCTATTAAAGTAACTTTTTGATTTACGATCTTTTTGCTAGTATCATTTTGATAAATATGTAGATAACTACGTATGTACGTATTCACATATGTACATATCTATGTATGTCCCCTATGTGATCTATGTTGTGATCGCGTCGTCGAGTACTTTTTCATTTATATATCTGCCTATGTAAATGAGCGTATTATCCGCAAGTATCTACCGCTAGGACCGCTATGCCAGTCCTGGAACCGTGTGAATCCTTGCTCCTTACCGTTCTTACCTCCTTTCTCGCGCCTCTCTCTCTCTCTCTCTCTCTTTCTTCTTCAACTTCACTTCACCTCACCTCACCTCACCTCACCTCACCACACCTCACCACACCACACCTCACCACTCACTCCGTCTCACTCTCTTTCTATTTAATCTATCTCCGTCTTCGTCTCAATCTCTTTCTCATAAACTTTCCACGTCGGTTATCCTCTTCATTATCTCATCTTCTTATCGCCTTTTCTTCTTCGGCCTTTTCTTTTTACTCTTTTCCTTCTTCATCTTCTTCATCTTCTTCTCTTCTTCTTCTTCTTCTTCTTCTTCTTCTTATTGTTATTCTTATTGTTATTGTTATTGTTATTGTTATTCTTATTCTTATTCTTATTCTTATTCATCTTTCACTTTTTCCTCAAGTAATTCTTCCATTTCCTTCCTCTTTCGCAGACTTGGACGCTACAGAGAAAGAATTCAAAGTTGTTTTTCTTTTTACGATCTTTTTCTTTTTCTTTTTCTTTTTCTTTTTCTCACTTCCTCCTATCTCTTTCGTCTTCTCATTTCTAAATAATTTCACAGTTATTTTTGTTATCAGTCTCGTGAGATTATCTATCGTCCATTTCCCTTTTACTCCTTTCTTCTTTTTTTCTTGTTTTCTTTTTCTTTTTCTTTTTCTTTTTCTTTCTTTCTTTTTTTTTTTTTTTGATGTTTCGAGCATACAACGATGACGTGTTCTCTGCTCCATTATAGTGACTTCATGAGAACGTTATTATAGGATTTCAGAGACCGATATAATTCATTAGAAATATATTGAATTATTCGTAATATTGTATACGGCATTATGTAAGCGAAAGAAATCAAATTTCCTCTCTCTTTCTCTCTCTCTTTTTTTTTCCTTATTAATTAATCATTCCAATTAATTATGTTCTAGCTTTTCTGAGGATATTGTTATGGAATACAAGTTGACGATACGTCGATTAGAAATTTAATAAAATATTGTAAATGTTACGTGTCATTAGATAAACGAAAAAAAAAAGAAAATACGTATGTACGTAATTATGTCAAATTAAAAAGTAGATTAGACATTTTATAAAATATTGATTACGTAAATGTCATCATTACGTAACGAATAAAATTTTAAATAAAAATAAAAATAAAAACTTTTATTGAAAACAAAAAAAAATTTTTAATAAAATTCTCTCTCTCTCTCTCTCTCTCTCTCTCTTTCTCTCTCATTGATTATACGTGACGATCGATAGAGATCGAATAACAACGAAGACTAAGCTCCGAACGTGTTTACTATCGATCATTCGTTCATTCCGATGAGTGAGAGCGAACAATTTCATGTCGTTAACAAATCAGACGTAAACATAGGTTAGTGATATTATTATTATAATGTTTTAAAAACGTCTTATTATCCTGGTGTCACTCGGATTCAATTCTTTCAGAAGACGTTTAGGAGGAACCAGAAACGTTAGAAAGAAAATTGAGAAAAGTCCGAGTTCGCGAACTCTAGCTCAACCGTTCATTCGCGAGGCTAAGTCCAAAGGCAGTGGACCGCTTCTATTTTTTTTTTTTTTTTCTATTTTTCTATCTTTCTTTCTATCTGTCTGTCTTTCTTTCTTTCTTTCTCTCTTCAGTTCTTCCTTCGTTTCTTGTTTTATTTATTTATTTTTTTAAACCTTTTTATACACATATTTTTTCCTTTTCTATCCCATGACATCGTGTGTCATGAAGTAGCTATACTTCTCTTTCTCTCTATCTCTATCTCGCGTGACGGCGCGTACCAATCCGACAGCTGTCCATGTCAAATCCGTAGCGCATCACCAACTAGCAAAAGAGTGAGAGAGAGAGAGAGAGAGAGAGAGAGAGAGAAAGAGACAGAGAAAGACAGAGAGAGACAGAGAAAGACAGAGAAAGAGAGAGAGAGAGAGAGAGAGGGAGAGAGAGAGAGAGAGTAACCAACGTCTCAATATTCGGTGGGACAAGGACAGAACTAAGTTACGCGCGACGTCAGCGAAATTGAAAATTGCACTCTCAGGTCGAGAATCCTTTTCGGTCATTAAGCCACTTCCTTCTCCTTCTCTTCCTTCTCCTCCTCCTCCTCCTCCTCTTCTTCTTCTTCTTCTTCTTCCTCTCCTTCGTCCTCTCTTTCATCGTCTTCTCCGTCATCTTCATCTTACTTATCTACTAGCTCACTTTTCTTTTGTCTTATGTACTTTTGTCGGCATTTGTCCTGTAACAAAACGAAGGGGTTGCTTCCAAAGTGGGTGGGCTTAGGTCGAACGAAAGGATAAAAGGAAAGAAGAGCGAAACAAGAAAAAAAGATAATCATTTTGATTCCTTTTGTCTACCAATACACGTCGCCGTCGACGTCGACGTCGTCGTCGTCCTCCTCGTAGTCGTCGTCGTAGTCGTCGTCCTCACCGTCGTCACTGTTGTCCTCTTCGTCTCCAGTCTTTTGTCTCGCTTCGACGACTCCGATGACCCTGGATGGTCCGTCCATTCGAAGGTGAAAACATTTCTGGGATCGTAGCAGTGAGAAACATCGACTCTCTACTTGGGTGATGGGTAAGTCCTTGAGACAGTTTTAGCTTCTGCTTCTTCTACTTGTTCTTCTACTTCTACTTCTTCTTTTACTTCTTCTTCTTTTTCTTCTTTGTCTGTTTTTTTTCTTTTTTCTTCTTTTCTTCTTTTCTTTTTTTTCTCTCTCTTCTTTGCTCGTTTGCAACAGATTTGTATTCGGAGATCGACGATTTAAATAGGAACGAAAATCCGTCTCGGATTTCGTATGGCTCTGATCGATAGATCGTTAATGATTTCATTAATATTCCCTGCGGGAGAACCCACTTGAGATTGTTGTTATTTATTTATTTATTTATTTATTTATTTTTTGGTTTACATCCGATAAGAATAGCCATCTTTGTGTTGAATCTGACCGAAATACAGTAGTTTCTTTTAATATAGAGTACATAGCGATTGTAATTATTATTTTTCTTTTTTAAGTCCGACAAACATACAGCATTCTTTTTCAATCTTACAAAAACAGTAATTTCTAATTCTAGTAAAAGTAATAGTGTCTCTTTTCGTTATAAATCTGACAGAGAAATAATTTTTTCTTTTTTTTTTTTTTCTTTTTTTTGTCAATCCCACAACGATACAATAATTAATCGTTCGTCCTTATTAAATTCGTTTCAAATCCAGAAAAAAAAAATTCTCTTTTCCTTTGTTCTTTCTTTCCTTGTTAATCTAACAAAGACACTAATACTTCTTTTTTGTTTTCTCAATCGATTCGCATCCTCGATTTACCTAGTCGATTTATTTACTAGAATTATTGTGCTTTCGTTTCAGGAGACAGAAAATCGAGGGAGAAGATCGATTGCCCGAGGAGTAACAAGGAGAATTTCGAAGAGGATCGAGTACTATCGCCTATCGAGGAGGAATCGGAATCCTCGACGGAACAGTTGGCTGATTATACTACGAACGATCCCGAGGACGATTCTTTTTATCAAACGACGCATTTCCGATACAAGGATTGCCGAAGTGGTTTCCCGAAGAATTACGATCGAAAACGACAGGACGACTTGTCCTTTCGTTCGAACGTGCCGAACAATGTAAAGAATTCGTCCTCTGGGGAAAGTACTTCTGGTGACGAACGAAATACTGCTTCGGGCAATTGTTGCTTTCAAATGTGCGATCGATCGAAATTAGGTAATGTTTTTAGTCCTTTTGAAGATATTGAAATTTATCTTTTGTTTCGTTTTTATTCTTTTATTTTTTCGTTCTTTTCTTTCTCTTTTTGTTTTTTCATCAAATATTATTTTTAATATAAATTTCTACACTAACAGAATAATGAGTGATATTATAATTTTTTTGTTGACATTGAAATTTATCTTCGCGATATTTATGCGCTTGTTTGCTTTCTTTCGCTTCGTTTTTATTCTTTTCTTTCTTCTTTTGTTTCTTCATCAAATATTATTTTTAATATAAATTTCTACACTAACAGAATAATGAGTGATATTATAATTTTCTTTTTAATATTGAAATTTATCTTCGCGATATTTATGCGCTTGTTTGCTTTCTTTTGCTTCGTTTTTATTCTTTTATCTTTTATTTCTTTTCTTTCTTCTTTTGTTTTTTCATCAAATACTATTTCAAACATAAATTTCTACACCAACGGAATAATAAGTGATATTATGATGCGAGAAATGTTCTTATAATTTTCTCATATAAATTTTGACAAAACGATAGAGAAGTAAGAAGTATTGACGTGAAGTTAACATAGATCTTAGTCTTGAAATTGCGTTAGATAAATTTTAAGAGTTAATATCGATATTATTCTGTTAGTACAGAAAGCAGAAATAAATTCCCGAGAGATATTATATCACAAACTATATACCAATATGACAATTTAGATATTATTTAATTAATATTGTATAATAATATATACGTCTATGTTGTTTAATTAAAACGTCAATTATCTCTCAAACTTCGAAAACGATGTATACAATTAGTCATATTATATCTAAGAAAAAAAAAAAAAAAAAAAAAAAAGAAAAAAAATGAAAGAAAAACGATTAGTTTAATAAAACATTGAAAACACTTTCGCGTATTAGAAACGGAAGCATCCGGCGACAATGACGAAGGAGTACATTCGAGTCCACGTGTGGACAATGTGCCGAAGACTTTAAAATGGTTCGAAAATAGATTGTCGCAATGCGAGACGGAAATCGTCGGTTTGAGAAAGCAATTCGGTTTGGAGAAGTTTCAAAATCGACGGTACGCCTTGCAGTGTTACGAGAAGCACGCGCAGACTCAGAACATCCTGAAAAACGATCTACAGGCGTGGAAGAACAACTTAGACGCGAGAATCAAGGCGCAGATCGTCAGATGGCAACTGGATGAGAGGAAGAGGATCAGCGAGGAAATTGCCAAGGTCACTGGCATGTGTTCCCAGGTATATAGAAATAAAACCAACTCGGCAAATATAATATTATATTTTTTCGATGTGCGATTTCGAGAATAATTTCTCTAACCGGCGCCATTGATGAATTTCAATGAGAACATGATTCCGTTTTCTTTTTTTTTTTTCAAATAATTTAATCAACGAATTTCAAAGGAGAATTTCTTTTTTTCTTTCTTTCTTTCGACGTATGGGAAATAAGATACAATTAATATAAAACATGTAAGTAAACGAACGAACGTTCTTAGGAAATAACGAAGACCTTACAAAAGAGTATGAACGAGTGGCAAGAGAAAGATTCTCAAAAGATCACCGAACTGATTCGAAACGAGAGATTACGTCAGGACGTTGAGATGCAAAATACTAGGAAGGTTTATGAAAAGATACAAAAACATTTACAGAATTTGGACAAACGTAATCGAAATTCTTACGTTAATTTTCGTAAGCAAATGAGCGTTTGGGAGGAACGTTTAAAGGACGAAGTTATACGATTGCACGAGAATAGCTTGAAGGAATTTCGACAGCAACCAAAATTTTGGTAAATCGAGATCGTGTCATCTTTTTCTTTTTCTTTCTCTTTTTTTTTTTTTTTTTTTTTTTTAAGAAAAACGACGATTAAAAATTATTTACGATTTTTCTTTTCTTTTCATTTTCTTTCTATTATTATCTTCGAAGGCATAGCGATCAAGACGGGATCAAGAACAATTCTTTAAAGTCACCCGTTAGAATGGAATTACCGATGGATGTACAAAGAAGATCGCAGGATCAGGAATACAATTTTATTCCGGAAAACGCATTGGTAAAATATCGTGAGATCAATGCCAAGGACATACGTAGATTGGAACAAAATTTCAAGTCCAAGTTACAAAATCAACGTGACGAGTTCACCAAGCTGTTAACAACGAAGTTCGTTAAACTCTGGGAAGCTTTCGAACAGTTCAAGCATAATTTTCAATTCGATCGAAGATATCGGGATTACGATTATGCTAGGATCCACGACGACGAGCCAGAAATTTTTACTTCTTCGGTAATGACCGATCAAGCTGAGGAAGAGGCAGCCGATATCGCCAATAATAATAATCAAGAAGATTGTAGAAAAACAAAGATTTCTGGAAAAAGATGATTTTTTTTCTTTTTTGGTTTTGATTTATTTAAAAAAAAAAAAAAAAGAGAGAGAGAGAGAAAAAGAAGAAAAACACAAATATGTATTAATAAATACGCATACACGTTTTTATTCACTGTACTAATCGATTATACGTATGTATATTGAGAAATAAATTTTAATAAATACATTTTATTACTATATTATACAAATTAAGTGTTTGTGCGATCGAGCATATTATTTTTGTTCGACCTATTATAACAATAATAAAAAGAAAAAAAGAAAGAAAAGTCAAAAATATCTATCGATAAATTTAATATATTATTAAATTGTATATACACGCTGATGTCAATCGTTCGTTTGATTTTTTTAAGGGGAAATGATATGTTTTCCTTACAAATTTCTTTCATGATAATAACAATAACAACGATAACAATGATAATAAATTTTTGTTTATCTTATATTTATGATTTTTCAAAAGATTAATCTTTCATATCGATAAATTATTTTTCTAACAAATTCCTTTGGTGATCGTACTAATAATAATGATAATAAGTTGTTTGCTTATCTCATATTTCTGATATTTCAGAAGATTAATATCTTAGCTCTTTGTCTATTGGTTATCAACGTGCGTGTACAAATTCTCTCTCGTGTTTCTCGTGTTCACGGAGGATGTCCAACGTGACGTCGGCGGTTCGCGACGCGTGCAACGTCCTTTCGTCCGAGCGTAATGCGTTGCATTGCACGATCCGGTACGATTTTCATCAAGGAATCGTCGTCTATGTACTTCCGTAAAGTACACGTATATTATATATATATATATATATATATATATATATATGCATCTAGATAATATATCGTATACTAGACATATACCTACTCTCGTATTTCCGAATCATCAATAATTCAAATTTGATTACCCTCTTGAATGTTGTAAGAATGTTCTTTTTTTCGCTATAACTCTTAATACTGTTATTTTTTAAATAATTACCGTCATTTATTTCGTAAATATATTATTATTATAATAAAATTCTTGTTATGTTTTATGTATGTAATTTATATAGACAATTATTGGGAAATATGTAACGTAAAAATTTGTCAATATTTTTGTTAATCTATCTAAGTATGTACATAAAAATGTGTATATATAATAATAATATGTCCAAATATTTATCGATATATCTACATGAGGTACGCTAGTATCTATTTGCTTAAATTTTTATTTTTTCTATACTTCGATAAACGAACGATTTAACAATTAATATAACTAACTTAAATTCTAATTGTTTATATATATATATATATCTTTTTGTATCGAATAATTTTATACAACAATTTATATAAAAGTAATAATTGTTTTATATCAAATAACATTTCTTATTGATTAGTATTCTACTGAATCATTCTTTAATCGTACGACTCCATATATTATTAATTCATATAAATTTGTGACACACACACACACACACACATATATATATATATATCATAATCGATGATATATAACTATGTATGAATATATCGAAGGGGATAATGTTAGGTTAACGCAAGTAGAGCAGGAACGGCAGAACGAAAAGACATTCTCTCTCGATCTTCGTCGTGGTGTTTGTGTTTTGCGAAGAGGTTGGAAGGACAACCATATCCAATCGAATTCTTCGTGGGAAGTGTTACCTTCTGCGACTACTTCTCTACTACAACAAACTCGATGTTGCTTGTGGTCGAACCGATACAGGAAGAAAATCCTTTTCTTGTCGTTACGACGTGTTACAACGAAATATGTATATGAGTTATTATATATAAGGAGAATGGATACCACGTTACAATTTGACATAAAATGAGAACGACAACAATAACAACCAACGACGACGATAATAACAGCATTAAGAATAAAAAAGTAGAAGAAAAGAATATATTTTTTAATAAATAAATTATCGAAAAGTAATCATTATTATATAGAAATTAATTTCAAATACATTGAAAATAAATATATCTACTCGTAACAAAATAAAATATATAGGATATATATATATATATATATATATATATATATGTATATGTATGTATGTATATATGACGGTATTTGTAATTAAAATAAATTCATATAAAAATAAATTTCAGTACTCTTTAAACGCGTTGAAAATAAATTATATCGATTCGTGATAAATTAAATGATTTATCTTGTATACAAATATATAGGATATCTGTATATACATATACACAAATACACAGAGAGACACGTATATATAGTGATATTTAAATTAAAATTAAATTAAATAAAAATAAATTGCAGTGTTTCGTACATGCATTGAAAAAATATATATACATATATCGATTGGTTTATGTATAATTAAATGACTCACGTTGTATATAAACAGTACATTACATATCTATAATATATAACGGTATTAAAATAAAAATAATTACCTATGAAAATAAATCTTAATGTTTTGTACGCACATTGAATCATAAATAATATCAGACGAACGAAATTAATAAAATAATTCGTTTCTCGTATTAAGATATAAAATACATATGTATATAGTACATATTTATATAATGCTATTTAAATTGTAATAAATTCATATGAAAATAAATGTCGACGTTCGTAACACGTTATGAAAATAAATTACATCGATTCTTAATAAATCAAATGATTCATACGTTATATAAAATATGTATTATTTATGTATTTGATGATACTCAATGATCGATTATAGATTTATCGATCTTTTTCGAAATACTTCTTCAAAGTTCTCGTGAATTTATCTTCTTTCTTTATTTTCTTTATCTTCTTATTTTCTTCCTTTATCTTTCGTGCCTTAGTATTAGCAAACGAATTAAATTGTCGAGTTTGATTTTCTAAAACGTTAGAGAAATTAGATCCTGACTATCGAATCGATTTTCGATCGCGTGACAATAAAGTTCGAACGCAAGTCGAACCAAATGAAATTACTCTTTCTTTCACGGTATACAAAGTAAATGCCTTTTCTGTTCTTATTTAAATCCTTTCTTGCGTTATTTCAAAGAAGATTAAACGAAGATAAAATTAATTCATCCTGTCCTAATTTCCTAGGAATTTATTCCTCTCATTCGTAATTCGACGGATGAAAGATTGATTTTTATTAAAGGATTTTAAAAGGTTAACATAAACAGGTACAATCAAGCTCGTATGGAAGAATATATATTTGATTTTTCTTTTTTTTTTTTCTTTTTTTTTTTTTACATATCTATTGATCGTTTCAAAATTTTATGTCAGAGATAATTTTGAATATATTTTTTACTTTTTTTTTTTTTTAATTTTCTGAGAGAAATAATGACTTTTTGTTAAAAAAAAAAAAAAAAAAAAAAAAAAAGGAAAAGAAAAAAGAAGAAATACCATATAATTTTAACTCGAAGAAGAAAAAAAAGAAAACGAGAGAAGAAGATGTTAATAACGATCACATCTTGCTTTTATCATTATCACAAATGACTATATGACCTATTTATCTCTTTAATTATTTTGTACCTTCTCGAATCGTTTCTATAATAGCTTCTATACGTTGGTATAATTATGTATATAAGTATACATATGTATATGTATATATATATATACACATATATATATGATATATGTATACAAGGTGTCCAAAAAAGTTGGAACCAAACTTATACTACGTATTACTGACGTCAAACATGAAAAATGTTCATATAAACTTATATCCGAAAATACTTTATAGGAAAAAAAATATATATATATATATATATTTCTAAAGATATTTATAATTTATTATGACACTTATAAAAAAATGTACGAAAATTTCTGCCTTTGAAAGATTGCAAGCTTCCATTCGTCGAATAAATGATTACCGAATATTAAATATTATTCTAACTATATTGGAAATAATAGTAGATGCATTTGAATACGAAATCGTAATTCATCTTCCGTAAACAATCTTTCATTGAGAATTATAATACGTATACGAAAAAAAAACAAAAAAAAAAAAAAAAGGAAAGCGTTTATCAATCGTATACAATTCGAACATTTCTTATAATCGTTATAATAAATCATAAGTATTTTTAAAAGTATGTATCTTTTTAATAATTTATGGATATAATCTATTTGATGTTGGTAATAGTAGTATTATCAGTATTAATTTGCTCCTAACTTTTTTGCACACCCTGTACATCCATATATATATATATATATATGTATGTATGTATGTATCCACATATTATGAGTCCTACGGAATAGCTAATTAGCGAAGATTCCGTCGATCGAGAATGATCTTAATTATTCGAAGAAACCGTTGGTCCGATATTCCGTTTCAATGGCCGACTCCGTATGGATCGCATAGAAGCGTAGTATAGACGTACTAGAAGGGAAGGAGGAAAGATCTAGGAAGGAGCCGTTATGCGAAACATCTCGATTACTCGCGAGAGAATCTGTCCACCGTATACGAAGATGTCTCAACCGCGAAACGATAAATTCTGTCTCGAGATCGTGCGTATCTCGAGCTTCTACGTTTATGTGTATATATGTACATGTGTGTACATATGTTTGTGTAAAAGAGAGAGAGAGAGAGATGATTCTTTGACTCTTCGAAAGTAGGTCACCCTAAGACTGTCTTCGTGACAAGATTATATCGATAATTACGAGATATAATATTCCTTTCAAATATCGATATTTACATAATACGGATTATGTAATAATTAAGGAACAAAAAAAAAATATATATATATATATATATATGTATATATATTCATTTTATTTCTGAATAAAATGTCTGACTAAATTAAGACGAATTATTGATACAAGCAGATTAATTACGAATTCAATTAAATTTTCAAGGATGAATTCAAATCGTTTGATTATAATAATGTCTAGACTCATTTAGACCCCACACAGAGCCTAATTATTATTATGTGATATGTTTAATTTGAACAAATGGAAAATACGATACTTTTTTAAATATTTTCTCGTGCTTTATCGCGATAACATGGTTTGTAATTGTATGATGCAATATTTCTTTGAAGAAATGATATTATTATGCGTCATACGAATTATAACAACTAAGCACGATACGTGCATACGCACACACACACATACATGCGTGCGTATATATATATATATATATATATATATATATATGTTCGTAATATTTTGAAATAAAGTTTCTATTAAATTAATAATAGAAGTTGTTAAATAAGAATTTAATAAAATTTTTCAGGACGAATTTAAGTCTTTCCGATTATTATAATGATTAGACATATGTAGAGCTAAAAGATTTATATTTAGAGCCTAATTATCATTAATACGTTTTATTAAAAAAGGAATGAAAAATATGAATTGTTTTTTTTAATCATTTTTCTACACTTCATCTATGCTACGAGATTAACGATAATTACATGATGCGATATTTCCTTGAAAAATTTATATTCAGACGGATAATACAGAATTATGAAACCAAACATGATATACCGGATATTTAAAAATGAAGTATCTATTAAATTAACGTTAATAATTGACAAAGTCAGTGATTATGGATTCAATAAAATTTTAAAAGGATGAATTTAAATCTTGTCGATTATTATAATGATCGGACTAATCTCCGTACCAAAAACTAAACCGATTGATTATGATTAATATATATTCATTTAAAAGATAACCCAAAGAAATACATTAAAATCCTTTTTATGATTTCACATCAAATCGAACAAATATCTTCAATATAATTTTCAATATTCCATCTCAAACATTTCTCCATGCATAATCGTAACAGTTGTATTGTATAATATTCGTTTTTCTTTTTCTTATCCTTTCTTTCTTTCTTTTACAACGAAATATTTGAAAGTAATAATTTCCGTTGGTTCTTTGTATCCTGGATTTTATAGTCGATCGGTATTTAATACATTAGATTCATTTATATTCGTTATATCATTAACGGAAGTTAACGTCGTATCGAAATATTCGTGCTCGTTAGACAAACGATTACTATACAGTAAATTTACGTCTTCCTTTAAACGAAGAAGAAGAAATAGAAGAAATAGAAGAAGAAAAGAAGTTAAAGCCTTGGGGCTTGGACGCGTTATCGGATATAAGTTTGCGTGGAAAAAAAGTTAAGCGTTCCGTAAAGTTGTCGGTACTCGGTAATTAACCCGTTCGGGGCTGTCGCACGATTCATCTAAATCCGAGCATAGAAGCGTACGAAGCACGTCGAGTCTAACGTTTCTTCCTTCTTACGACTCAACCAGTTTGTGACTATGTATTCGATAGCAAAAAAAGAGAGAGGGAGAGAGAGAGAGATTTAATATTTATTAGATTAGATATGTGACCCATAAGAAGAAACTTAAGATTAGTGTATAAATAAAATTATCACGAAATCTAATCATTACTAATATTATATCGGTGATTAGTTAATTAATTAAATGTATAAATATAGGTATATATACATCTTTATATACGAGTTGTATTTTCTGTGTTAAGAAAAATATAAGTAGGATTAAATATTGCGCGAATCTGATTTATCGCTGATTTTTCGATTGATTTAACAAAATGTAATTGTATAATTTGATTGGTATATTTGTCAATAGGTTTTATGTATTATACGTGTAATTTGACACGATGATTATAATTTTACACATACTATATAATATATATATATATAATATATATAAATGTTTATATATAAATTTCATGTATTCTATTATGTTTTTATATACAATAAATATACGTAATTTCACAAAATATTAATAATAATAACTTTTCATATACTTTATAGAGTATATATTTTACATACACATATACATTCTTCTTTTTCTTAAATGTTTGATCATAAAAATAAAAAGAGTATGAATATGATAGAAAACGTGGGAAATAAAATTTGTAAAATAACTTCTTTCTTTCATCTGAACTTATTCATATCGATTTAATAGAGTTTGATTTAGTATCTGAACCTTCCTCAAGTGCGTCTATTACGCAAGTATGCGATTTAATATATCGTGTCTGGCGATGAACACGAGACCCGTACATGTCTATGCACGCGTCACATAACGCATGACGTATGTTGTGTACACGCGAGCCAGCCTTCACAATTTACTTAATTACGTGCAGACCGTTAACGTTAAAGTACCGTTTGTCAACTTTCAATGTCGACAGCCGTCCGTGACTGTTTTATAAGAGGGGTGGTGGTGGGAGGATAGACGGATCAAGATATTAGTTATATACCATGTCGAAAATTTATGAGGAAAATTTTCTTGGATCAATATGGAGTAATAAAATTGAATGATAACGAAAAGATCGATGGAAGATCCATACGAAAATCGTTAATGCGATTGATTATATCGTCATCGTTAATATTTTATTTCGAAACGAAAAACTTTTTAATTATTCCACAATAAAATGTATACTTACGTACATACGTTACGTTTTAATCTTTGATAATCGAACACTTTTTTGCTTTTTTGCTTTTTTTAATATTTTCATGTAATGATAATTTTATATTTTATATACATATAGATTTTTATATACATTCAAGTTTTTAATATTATATCATTATTATATACGTTAAAGTTTTCATCTAACAATATAATATATTATTATATATAAAATTATTATATTTATTTTTTTATCTAATGATATAATAATTTAATATAATAATAATATTATATTAAATATACGTAAAATGATAATTATGTTATTATTGAAATTATTACATTATAATATATACATACATACACACACACATATATTTATGTTAGTTTTGAAATGAAATATCACAGTAGGTATCATCGAATCATCCTACGTTGCGATCGAAGCGAAAGTACCGCTCGATCGTTCGAAGAATTCGATCGGATCTAACGATATCAGCTCGTGGTGAGGGTTAATTGAAGAACACGCGTGCCATGACACCTTCGATCCTGTCGAGTGACACTGTCGATTCCTTCATCTTCTCCACCTCTTTCTCCTCCTCTTTCTCCTAGTTCGTTATTTGTTTAGATATCAGATAATCTATACTTCCTTTACATTTCCCAATAATTTTTAGAGAGAAGATACGTGTAATGTTTCAAATATTAACATTTCTTCTTATCACGCGATTCGATCATTTTCTGACAATTCTCAATGAAAATATAAATTTTCTATTAACTTCATTAAATTTATTTATATATTTGTAATAAATAAAATCGATATTTTTATCGAACTCGATTGTTATTATTATTAAATTGATAATTTAATTATATTAAATACTTGTATATATATATATATATATATATACAATTTTCTTAAATATATTTTAGTGTACATCTCTTTTATCATTATGACTAGTGAATATAAATATATAATATAAATTGATATATTAATCAAATTTATATTTTATATATAGAGTTGTATTATATATTAATTATAATACACACACACACACACACATACGATATACGATAATTATTTTCTAAAATGAAAATAATAAAATACATTGAATATTATTATATAATATATAACAGGATAGAATACATTATCTAGATCCAAAAGAAAAGTTCATGAAAAGGGTTCATTGACCCTTTTTTCTCAGGGTCGAGTCTGAGACAGTCAGGGTCGGCATAGTTCGAGTTTGAAGGATATTAAACACGGGTCAGTCGATCCACTACCTTTATTTCTTACTTCTAATCGAGGACTCTCGATCGGTAACACCAAATGTCATCTCACGGTCCAACACTCAGCGGTCAATCGTTCGTCACGAACGATTTGCCGACTTTACGAACAAATTCATCCGGTACCGCCAATAGGGTGCTTCTCCTTAATGACACGCCTTATTTTTTTTTCTAAGGACAATCCTATTCCGTTTGTCTCTGTCTCTCTTTCTCTTTTTCTCTCTTTCTTTCTTTCTATCTGTTTGTCTATCTATCTATTTCTCTCTGTCACACTAAAAATAAAATTGAAACTTTTAAATGCTTTCCATAGGGTGGTCTTGCTATTGGACTAAGAAATTAGAGAACAGTGATACGTAACGGTCATTAATTTAAATTATAATATTTCAATCTATTTTTCTTTCCTTCTTTCTTTATTTCTTTTTAATTATTTCTTTTTTTCTTGTTTTGTAACGTTCTTCTCTCTGAGTCTTCCTATTCACGGAAAAGGATATTGCTTTCTTACTCCTTACATTTTATACACAGATAGGAAATATATTTATTATACGTTATTATATGTTTAATTAATTAACTTATGGGCTTTTACTTATGGTATTTACTTACGGATTTTATTCACCAATGTTGTTTCATCATTTTCCATTTTCAATCTTTTCTATTTTCTATTTTTTCTTTTATTAGTTATAACATTCAACTAATCGTTGCAAATAAAAGTTACGTCGATAAATAATTCGACGATCGATTCGATTGATCGAGGAATTACTTTACGTTAGACGAGATAAGAGATCGTTTCGTATCTCTCGAGATAAATCGACTGTCGTCGAGATTCTTTGAAATTCCATTGGAAGATATTTTCTATTAATTCGATTTGCCTAAGATACTATATGAGCACTATGGGTTATCATAGTTCGTTGAGTAGATCGGCAGGTTGTAATTAGTAATTTACGGAATGTAGAATGCATTTTCCGGAGGATCGATAGATCGATGGATCGTTAGATCATTACGGTATTTGCCGTATCCTTCTGACGATCGACAGAAAAAAATAGACAAGCATACGTATATATATATATATATATATATATATATATATATATATGTATATATATATATATGTATGTATGTAGATGTATGTATGTATGTATAGTAGATTTAATGCAATTAGGATGCAAGCAATTCGAAAAGTGAGATGGAGCGAATATTCGAGAAACGAGAAACGATCGAACCGTGACAATAAACGACCATGAAATCTCTACCATCCGTGTGTACTCTCTCTCTTTGTCTTTCTCATCCGTTTGCTGATTATCCCTCTCTCTCTTTCTCTCTCTGTTGTATGTTTTATTTATTTAATATATAATATTTTCTTTTTTCTTTCATATATTCAAAAATTTTTATAAATTATTTATAAATTATATACATATATATATATATATATACACATATATACACACACGTATATTATATATTTCACTATTATTTATATATATATATATATTTATTATATATATACACATATAAACACACATATATTGTATATTTCACTATTATTTATATGTATACTCATTATTTATATATATATATATCTTGTATGTTTTATTTAATTTTTAATATTTTCTTTTTCCTCTCATATATCGACAAATTTTTATGAAATATTTATATGTATATACATTTTTCTCTTTCTCTCCATTTTTCTTTATTCTCTTTTTTTATTACACCGTAGAGTCAAAAGTTCTTGAACGATTTTTAAAATCATTCACTACTTCTCGAGACATGTTTTTTCTAGACTCGTTATTAGCCTTCTAGTTTTTCTTTCTATCCTTTTCAACTCGTTGATAGGTTCCTTGTTTTTCGTTTCAAGTCAGGTTCGTTGTTTTACAAACTAAAAGAAAGAAAAAAAAAAAAAAAATAATTACCTCGAAAGATCAACGATAAAAGGGGTAATTGTTTTTCAGAATCATCTAGGAACTTTCGTTGCCACCTGTACCACCACAAAGAGATCTTTTATTTGGATTTGCTTTTTTTTTTCATTATTTCTCTCTCTCTCTCTCCGTCTTCTAAAAACTTTATTTCGAACGGATGTTCTCGATCGTGGAGATCTCTTGCAAAAAAAAAAAAAAAGAAAAAAAGAAAAAGTACTCAAGGTCAAGCACGGTTCCTTCGACATTATCGAAAGTTTCAATGATAGATCAATTCTTTGGAAGCCTCATAAACGTTTTCATTTTAATTTAAAATGTTTGTAACTTTCACGCTCAGTTATATTATTTTCGAATCATCGACGTCTTACAATCTTACAAAGATTACAACGATGTCATTGGAAACTATTCAGACAGAGAAAGAGAAAGAGAAAGACAAAGATAAACAGATGGAAAGAAAGAGAGAAAAAGAGAAGAGAAAGAGAGAAAGAGAGAGAGAGAGAGAGAGAAAGAAATGTTTTTTAATTATTATTATATAATTCAATAGTAGTTATTCGTTGAAAATAAAATTTATAAAGTTGATTGTGCGTAGAATATTTTCTTAGTGAGAAAACACGGATTCTCTTTGTGATCTCGAAAGAAGATCGATCTTCTCCGAGTCGGTCGATGGATCGCGTGACCGTTCACTCCCTCGTCCATTACCTCTTCGACAAGCTATTGCGATCGGTACCTCCCCTTTACCATGGCTATGTTGTTATTATTATTGTTGTTGTTATATATTTTACCAAGGTAAACGACGTAACGGTGAATCTTTCTATTATACAACTCTCTCTCTCTCTCTCTTTCTCTCGAGTGATATTTATATCTTATGTATATTACGAGATGAGAATTGTTAAAGCAAAATTGAAAAAAAAAAAAAGAAAAAAAAAAATTCATATCGAAATTTTTCTTTTTATTAATTTAATATAATTCAATGTAATCTAATTTTTATTGCAAGAGATCTCCACGATCGAGAACATCTGATTAATTTAATATAATTTTGATCATGTTCATCATGTTTTATTTATATTTATAGATTCATATTTTTATTTTTATTTTTATTTTTATTTTTATTTTTATTTTTATTAGTAGTTTTTATCGTATTTTATGAAATTATTATTGGAATCGTCGTTATGTTAGATCGTAATTAGAAAAAAGGAAGATGAGATTTGTATAAAAAATTTTTTTTTTTCGAGATCATGAGATTTGACGGTTTCGAAAGATCATGTGTGTGTAAATTCAAAGCAGATAATATAAATCAACTACTCGTTCGCGATAAGAGATCTTGACGTAATATACACATTTCTATGAACGATCGTTCATGCGTGAAGATCAATGGTGTAGAAGATCGATAACTATCTTAAATAACTCTTTTCCAACGCGAATCAGACGAAAAGTTTCTTAGAATTTAGAGATTCCGATCGATGAGTATGACGTTAATAAACTATTAAAATGGTTTCGATTAATAATCGGGAGAAATTTGTCAGATAGAAAAAATATAAAAGATACAAATAAAATCCAATAAAATAAAATAAATCAAAACAAAACCAAATCAAACAAAACAAAACAAAACAAATTAAAATAAAAGAAAAAAATGAGATCGAGAGATCGAACAGCTGGCTCGTACTCGAGTTCCTTCTTATGTTAGCTCACCATCAAAGTACTCTATATATTATCCAAGTCCTCGAGACTACATTGTAGCATAAAATCCCTTGAGAGGAAGGTCTTGTTCGACCTTTATTGCCATTCCTTTTAACGTATTTTTCTTATGATCGTTTCCATAAAACAAGTCGATAACTCTGAATCCTATTTGAAATACATATTTACTCAAAGTATATAGTACACAAAAATTCGCACATTTCTTTTTACCGAAAAAAAAAATTTTGCAAACGTTTCAATATTAAGTTGATCTAAAATGAAAGTGTTTCGAAGTAACATTTCCAAGATATTTAAAATAAGTACATATAAAGCGTGCGTAATTAAATACGAACGAACGTGTTCATATTTACAGGAAAGAAAAAGAAAAAAAAAAAAGAAAGAAGAAGAAGAAAAAAACGTTGCGTTATTTAATACTAATTTGAAATGAAAGTGTTACGAACGTATATAACATTATCTCGATATTTAATTTGGTATGTACGAAATAGCTATGTACATAAGCACATATGTAGTTATTTACGTAAGAGTATAAGTACGAGCAAACGTTACTCCGATCGCTTCCTGAAGATTTACCTTGGCTTCCGAGTCGTGATCGTCCAAGTTGGTTGTTATTGGAGGAAATTACCCGCTTGAACTTCTCTAAATCAAAGCCGATCTATTCGAAGAGTCTTGGTCCTGTATATATCATGCCGTGACCATCGCATACATAAGGGTAGGTGGACCACCAGAGCTAATGCATGCTTAGCTCTGGACTATGCCTACGCCTACTACCTACTTAGAATACCTTTCCACGCTTGGAATTTAAAAATCGATTCAGAATTTAAAGCTACTGTATATTAAACTTCTCTTATTTCACGATTATAAAAACTAATCGCTTATTTTCTTTTTAATCGATTTAAAATTCAAAGTTATTACAATTCGTTGCATATAGTAATCATTAATTGCATTTTTAATCGACCCATCGATTATTATTTCTTTTAAAAAATCAATCGACGAAATGACAAAATGATAATTTCGACAATTTTTTGTATAATTCAATATTCGTCATTAAAGAAAATATATATTTTGTTTGACGCTCGATTGTTTGTCAAATAATCGAGATAATACAATATATATATATATATATATATATATATATATATATATATATATATATTGATAAATAATTTTCGATAAATAAATCGATAAATAAATTTGATGAGTTTTATAAACAAAAATTTATCTTATTTATTAGAAAAAATTAGTTAAACAATTGTTCCAGAATTAAGTTTATATTTATTCTCTGTCCGAGAGATAATTATTTAGAAAAAGAAAGAATATATGTACATATATATATATATATATATATATATATATATATTGCAAAACAAGACAATTTGAAAAATCCAATTAGAATCTAATTAGAAAAAGTTGAGAAGAATGGACATCGAAAGAATCGTTGAAAAATATCGATGTACTTGTAATTATTTCTTGATTCCCATCGTCTATATTTAACAAATCTCTATTGTCTTTAGAAAAAGAATTAAAAAATGTATAAGAAAAGGAAGAAAAACAAGTTCAAGAAGAACTAGAAGAAGACATTAGGAATGCGAACTAATTAACGGTACGAAAGGCGGAAGCGAATAGAGAAGCACGGAAGATGACAAAGCTAACTTGTTGACGAGGCTAATCGGTTTGACTATTCCACTCGAATTCGCTCGGCTAGTCCAGACCTTCGAAAGTTCACATAACTCTAACACAATGGATTCAACGGCTATGTAACTGTAACATTATGCACTCTTAGCGTTGGTGCAACGTCACCAACTTTATCGTGGGTTTCGATCGACCCTCGTCGAATACAACGTGGCTTTTCTTTCTTAGGACAGACCTCTCTCTTTCTCTCTTTCTCTTTCTCTGTTTCTCTCTTTCTATCTATCGCTTTCTTTCATTCTTTTCGTTTTGCTCTTCGACAAATTTGATAGGAAAGGAAAAATTATGCGATTCGTTTCTCTCATTGAAAGATATTACAATAAACGAAAGAAAGATATCTGCGAAATCGTTGAAGTTACAAATAATAAAAAGATTTGTTCGAATTATTGGAAAATATTTCAAAAAAAAAAAAAAAAAAAAAGAAAAGAAAAGGAGAAAAATCTGTAAAAATGAAAGATTGGAAATATAAAGAACGAATGAATTTGCATTTGATATGAAAGAAATTAATGATATGGGAAAAGATTACGACGAGCGTTATGTATAATAGAGATTATTAAAGAATTGTATATATTCCGACAATCGACTCGGACACTCGATTAAAATATAATATAACAAGGATATAAGGAAGCAATAGATTTCAATGAAATATAAGAAATAAAATAATAACATAAAAAACAAATTAAGAGACAAGAAAAACAGTTAAAAAATTCTCAATCAAATATGAAACGAGATAAGAGTCTAAAAAAAGAAAAAAAAGAACAACATATTTATCAATCTGATACAAATTGTTGAAAAAAGAAAAAAAAAAAAAGAAAAGAAAGAGAAAAGAAAAAGAAAAGAGACTGATGTAAACGTAACAGAAAGACGCTATAATATAAATTCTAAAAAAAACTAATGATTAGAAAAAAGAGAGAGAGAGAGAGAGAGAGAGAGAGAGAGAAAGAGAGAGAGAGAGATGGTATATATTGTATCAAATGAGATCGGCCAAGTAAAGTGAGATCAAAAGATGTCCTGAGGGTGAGTTTTATCGAAGCAAGAATCGTACTGTGTCTTCAACGACGTGGCTACTTAATTTAATGTACTGTTCGCGCCTCGAAAGATACTCCGTTGTTATTTTCTTATCGCTTAGGGTTGCTACGTTACAGTCAGGAGAGACGTTGTAGTTTACGTTTACGAGACACCAAGACGATTTCTTTCCGAGTAACACCGATACTCTTACAAGATTACGAAAGATTTCTTTAAAAACCTTCTCCTTTATCGTTCACGTTCCTCTTTCAATTTAATTTTCCTTCTTTCCTCTTTCTTTTTCTTTTTCTTCCCTTTTCTTCTTCCCTTTTTTTCTGTAAAACTTCAAACTTCGAACGAAGTGTTATTTAATTCTTTACACGTGGTAGCTTCGATTAATAAAATGCGATGTTATTTCTTTGAAAAAAAAAAAAAAACAAAAAGAAGAGAGAGGGGGAAGAGAGTATATTTAATCTATCTTATTTTTAAAAATCGCACAAAAATAATAGAAATTCTTTATTATATTTTCTTTCTCGTAACATCCTTTCTTTATTTTTTTTTTTATATATATATATATTTTTTTTTTCTATAAAATATCATTTCGAATGAAATTGGACTGGAATTAATATCAATCGTAATACTTTAATCTCGTTGACACTTCAATTAAATATTCGATGTTATTTGTTTTAATCGTATTATCTTCGATCTGATCTATCTTTAAGAATTCTCATAAAGATGAAAAAGAGAAAAAAAAGGCAAGATCAAGATTAGCGAAGAAAGTCGTATTTTAAATCTAACTCACTCTTTAAAAGTCTTATAAAAATGATAAAAGGCAAATTCTTTTTTATCGTCGATCATTTTAAATTAATCCTTTATTTTATCGTCTCTCGTAACATCTTCTTTCTTTCCTTTTTTTCTTCTCTTTTTTTTTTTTTTTTCTCTAATATTCCTAACGTCGCTTGTAATAATTTCATTTCGCTTCGACATATAAATCTTAATCATATGCACTTAATTATCTATATATTCAATTACATATATATATATATATATATAGTAGTCTAATATATATAATAATAAAATTATATATCTATATATATACTAATTTAATTAATTTTAAAAAATTTTAGAAAAAAAAAATAACAAAGAAAGAGAAAAAGAAAGAAAAGATAAAACAAGATCTGAGATCAGCGAAGAAAGTTAATCGAACGACGGTGATTCGTTTGACGATCTCTGACGAGAATAGAGGCCCTTTCCTTGAAGAAAAGGGATCCGATAAGAGAGCTCGAAGTAGTAATCCCTTCGACCGGTCGTTCGGCTCGCTTTGACCCTTAGCCCGTGAGATTCTTTTCCGTAATAAATTTATTGCTACCAGTTCGTGTTCGATAGACCAGCCGACTCCCAGTTTCTCTCTCCTTCTCTCTCTCTCTCTCTCTCTCTCTCTCTCTCTCTCTCTCTCTCTCTCAATCTAGATCGAGTTGGGTGCTTCCTCGCGTCCAAGGTGTAGTTTCTTCGAGCCTGGGAATCGAACCCGGAACCACCGACGGATCCTTCGATATTTTTTTTCTTTTCTTCATCTTCTTCTTCTTCTCTTTCTTCTTCTTCTTCTTCTTCTTCTTCTTCTTCTCCTCCACCCCTTCGTTCTCGATTTTTTTAATTTTTTTATCCTTTTTTCTCCCATTTTTTTATTATTTTTAAACATAAGAAACAAACGGTCAGTCTCGAAACTGCCCAGAAGAAGAAGATACCGCCTCCGCGGAAGTTTACGTGATCTGCGTAAACACACACATACACGTACACGTCATAGTGATACAGACGGACACTCATACTCGTACACACACACACACACACACACATATATACATTTATATATAGATGGATATATAGGTACTATCTACTACTGGTTTAGGTATACTGCTTCTGACTGCGCTTGCTCGAACGTCAATTTCGTCAATTCCCACTGGGAATATATATTTTCCCGTTATCCAAGAGCACGGAATATTCGCGGAAGCGACTTCTTCAAACGACTTGTGTTACTCCTGCCGTTTCCCGTCTACGCGTTTCGTCTCTACGACGAGTAGGAAGTCGTCGTTGCTCAATTCGTCGGTTAAAAGTTCACGAAGATCAAGAGAATCGTTCGAAATATCGAAAAGTTTCATCGTCTAACTGTCCTCTGATTATTTTATCAATTTCTATCAATGTATTTACGTCAATAAAATTATATTGAATCGAATTATTTATTTCCAAAGTTAATCGTTTCGATATAGTATTAAAAAAATATTCGAGAGTTCGTCGACGCGACATTTTCGTTATCGATCATTTTATGAACTTATATTAAGATCGTATTTATTAGGAAATTATATTGAATAGGAATATTTTTTTTTTCCAAGGGTAATTGTTACGATATAGTGTTAGAAAATATCCGAGACATTTTCGTCATCGATAATTTTATGAATTAATATCATAAATATGATATCATAATTATAATGAAAGTAATCTCGTAAATTCAAAGTGAAATGAAATTTACGATGAAAATTATTTCGAGAAATGTCGAAATAGTTTCACTTCGTTGATCCAAAATTTCATCAAATTTACGATAATATTCCATTTAAAATAACCAAAATTATTTCCTATAGTAAGCACATAAATGTACATTTTTTAAAGTTTTACTCGATCGAATTGGATGCAATATAATCTTATCCGATCCAAACCATCCTGTTCGATCCTTTTTGATCCTATTTGATTCTATTCGATACTATTCCATCTTATCAGATCCTTTTCCTTTCTATACGATCCTATTATTATATCCTATTATATCTTTGTTTTGTTCTATCCAGTCTATTATGAAGTGGTCTATTACTAAGGTGTGAGTGTGTTAGAGTGTTTGGTATGGCGGCGTATCTAAATGAAGTTAGAGCAAGAAAAGAAGAAAAAGAAATGATTGAAAAAGCGAATTAAAAAAAAAAAAAAAAAAAAGAACAACAACAATAATAAGACAAAAAAGGATTACGATAACTTCTACACGAATGCGACATCGTACAAAAGGAGCAAAGATAAAAAACAAAACAAAACAAAAATGATCACAAACAGAGGAATGAGAGGGTTCTTTGAATAATATTATTCGCGAATGTGCGTAAATACTTATGCGTAGATACGTACATATGTATCTACGTTTAATTGTAAGATGTAACAAATACGAAGTGTACTGTACGCGCGTGTAATTGAAATACTGTGTCGGTGTAATTACTTTACGGCTGCTCATTAGAGAGCTCATTTAATTGTACATTTACGAGAGCACTGGGACGTTCGTATGACACAGTTAATTGCTCATTCGCATTTCTCTCTCTCTTTCTCTCTCTCTCTCTCTCTCTCTCTCTCTCTCTCTCTCTCGGTTTCTCTCTCTCTCTTTCTGTCTCTCTCGTTTCTCTCATTTCTCTCCCTGAAGCAACTGAACGTGCGTATTTACCACCCCGGTATTACGTCTCTCACAATACGAGAGAGAACGATATGTTTGCCTTCGAGCTTAATTCGTTTCCGCTATTAGAACAACCAACTAAAACATATATACAATCCTATATATCTATATACACAGTTTATATATCACATTTTAGATCACGAACGTATTAGAGGAGAGTATAATTTCTATGGGAGAATAATGTCGACCGAATGAGGTCTCTGGGTATGCACAGATACACGCACAGATTTCATTTCGTTAAATTATATACATCTACGTAGTATCATTTCAATGGTATATACGATCGATATAATAAAATCTCTTTTTCTATTCCTTTTCTTACTTTTTTCTTTCTATTTCCCAATAATCCATTTGCGAAAGACACGTTACGCATTTGATACTATTTATTTGATACTATATACGTTTATACATACATACATACATACATACATTAGAAAAATCGTAAAAAGATTCGAACCAAAATTTTAACGATACTCTCCGGTTTCAATTAACCTAATAAACGAAAGATCCTCTCATTGGATCACGTTAATCGTTTATCCATCGAATCAAAACGAGGAATAACATTTTCTATTGTGTTCTCAAGCTATGAAGGAGGTAATAAAGAGAAAAGAAAAATATGTGCGCGTGCGTGTCAATCAAACGAAAGGAGGGTAAAAACGAAGAAAGAAAGAAAGAAAGAAAGAAAGAAAGAAAGAAAGAAAAGAAAAAAAAAAAGAAAGAAATAAAAAATATATATATAAATGTACGCGCGTGTACGCGTACCGAAGTACGCTGTCCGAAAGACGCATACTTTCCCATTGTTCTTTCCAGACCAAGCGGATTCCTTTGGGCGAGCAAAAGCAGTTCGGTAATTTCCCTGCAGGATGCGAAGGATGCCGTTAGGTGAGTGCGAAGAAGCGGAATCTCGTAGGAAACGCTTCGCGAAGAGCGACAGTGGTGTCTCGAGTAGGACGATAAAAGAGAGGACGAGACGAGTAGCGGCGTCTCGGTAGCCTGAAGAGAAGACAATGGCCCTTTTCCCTTGCTTTGCTCGAAGCATTTTTCTCTTTCTTTCTTTCTTTCTCTTTTTCTCTCTCTTTTTTTCTCTCTCTCTCTCTTTCTCTTTTTCTCTCTTTCTCTTTTTCTCTCTCTCTCTTTTTCTCTCTCTTTTTCTTTCTCTCTTTCTCTCCTTCTTTACTATCCTTCTTCTTCTCGCTCTCTTAACTTTCCGCTCTAATGCCCCATGCCGATAGGATCGGGAGCTCATGAAAGAAACGTAAGAAATGCTTTAAGAATGTCGACGATTCTCCCTAGGAGAGAGAATTTATTTGAAATAACGATCTTTGGCGCGAAGATGGTGACGACGAATCCTTTGTAAGCATTTAATAGACATTGTCAAATTATTGACGATTTAACACCCGATAGTGATTATTTTCTCTTTCTGATTTTTTCTTTTTTTTAAAGAGAATAAAATTATAAGAATGGTGGTATATATATATATATATATATATATATATATATATCATCGTAATATTTCGTATATGAATCTTATATTAACTCGTCAATCCGATCAATCAAATTGATCGATGTCTGTCGATAAAAAAAAGAAAGAAAGAAGATATACAAACGATGAAAGATTCTCGTGGAATGTAATGTCCCTTCTGGACGTAGCATCCTGCTGCGAAAATATAAAGGAATAATCGTCCGATGTATTCCGGCGTGGGAAGGTATGTGAGTCGTTGTCAAATGATAATTTATTTCCCCACCCTCCATTCCCATCCTTGCCCGTCCATCAATAATATCATCTTCCGTTCGATTTTGTTCACCTTTCCCTATCCTGTTCTTTTTAAGGAAACAAAAAACAAATATAAAGAAACGAATTATATATCATCTCAACGTTTCGTATCTGAAACTCGTCGAATATTAACGCGCCGATCCGATCGATCAAATAGATCGAAAGAAAAAGAAGAAAAAGAATATACGACGAAAAAAATCGTAATTCAAAAGCAAAAAAGTCCTTTCTAAATGCAAAAGGCTGGGGAAAGATGTATCCGTCTACGAAATATAATATAATATAATATAATATAATATAATGGAATAATAATCGTCGGTAGTATTCCGGTGTAGGAAGGATCGTGATTGGCCGACGTAGGTTATAGACTGTTGCAGTTGCCATTGGTCCTTAGAACGTTTTCCCCACCTCTTTATTCTCCACGCGGGAAATTCACTTTTTACCGTGGTTATTACAAAACCGAGCGGAGTCTCCTAGAGCATGTCATTACGACGCAGTGCTCCACTCGGTGAGCATCCTCTCGCGAACTTCTACTCTACCCACCACCATCACCATCACCATCACCATCACCGTCACCATCACCACTACTACCACCGTCACCGTCATCATCACCGACTTTTTCTTCCTCTTCTTCTTTCTCCTTCTATTCTTCGTCAGAGTGTTCGTCACAGTCACCTCTTTTGCCATCTTCTTTCTCTTCTTCGTCTTCGTCTTCGTCTTCTTCTACGTCTACTTCTTCTTCTACCTCTACTTCCACCACCACCACCACCACCATCACCACCACCCTCCTTTCTACTACCACCACCTCTTACATCCACCTCCACCTCCTCCAACTTCACTCATCTCTTCCCACCTTTCGCGAACTCCGTGGAAGACGAGCGGCAACTACGAGCGCGAATATCTTACGAGCAGAGAGTGCCTAACGACGATCACGGGAACTTGAACACTCCGTCGTTTGTTGCTCCACTTTTCGACCATCAACATAGTTTTATTACGAGGACTAGATTTAACGCCATCGTCGTTCCAGATTAATTCTACATCATTCCCTTTTGTTCTATCTGTCTATCTTTTTATTTCTTTTTTTCTCTCTCTCTCTTTCTCTCTGTCTCTCTGTCTGTCTCTCTCTCTCTCTCTCTCTCTCTCTTTCTCTCTGTCTTTTTCTCTCTTTCTATTTATCTATCTATCTATCTATTTATCTATCAATCTATCTTTCTCTTTCTTTCCTTCTCTCTGACGTAGAACACGAAGGAAGACGATATTAAGAGAGAAAGAGAAAATAACGCGGGAAGAGAAGAAACAAAGAAATACGAAGAAAAAGAGAGAGAGAGAGAGGACGATCAAGAAAAGGTGGAGGACCAAGTCGACGGAAAGGACAAAGTCTGTCTCTTATATACCTATTTTCTAACAACGTGATAGAAAAAGATAGACGGAGACAGGAACGTTCTCTTTTACCGTACTATCATCATCACCATCGCCAACTACTATTACTACTTCGGAACTTCCGGAACCCTCCGATACGCGCTAGTGGAAGAAAAGAAAAAGAAGGAGTAGAAGAAGAAGAAGAAGAAGAAAGGAAACGTAGAAGAAGAAAAAATAAGAAGGAAAAAAAAGAAGTAGTCGGAAGGATTTCACACAGTATAATACGAACACAGTAATATACTAGTATTAGTATTAATACAAGTAGTAACAGTCGTATAGTAGTATAGTAATAATAATACTAGTAGTAATAGTAGTAGTAGTAGTAGTAGTAGTAGTAGTAGTAGTAGTACTAGAGTAGTAATATAACGCAATCGTTCGCCTCAAGGAAAAGTGGTGTGTGCGGAAACGCATGCGATTCTCGTGTACCAACTATACGAACGAGTCGAGTATAGTAACGGGCACCGGTCGAGATATAATACGTACATATAATACGTATACATACGCGCGCACACACACACACGGACCTTTCGTTTTCAACGCCGAAGAAGTGTTCTGTGATTCGTGAGCGAAATCAACGAAGGGAGAGAAAGAGAGAGAGAGAGAGAGAGAGAGAGAGAGGAAGACGTGTTACATTGGAGAACGGAAGAAAGACGAGATCATCTTCTTCTTCTTCTTCTTTTTCTTCTTTACATCGGTCAACGAAAGAGAGAGGGAGGGAGATAGAGATAGAAAGAGATAAGGAAAGACAGAAAGAAAGAGAGAGAGAGAGATAAAGGAAGAAGCAGGATGAACATCGCTGGAATTAAGATGGACTGGACGATCAGATTGTAAGTAAATATATCCTTTGATTTCTCATTTAATTTAATCATTATTTAATTTCTTACGATAATATATATATATATATATATATATATATATATATATATATATATATATATATAAACTAGTTCAATCTTAGTTATCTCGATAAAATCGAGAAGAGAAGAGCTTAGCTTAAGTATTCTATTATTTCTCTGACCAAACGCGAGATAAATGCATTTTCTTCTTCGTGCAAGTCTTCTTCTTCTTCTTCTCCTCCTCCTCCTTCTTTTTCTTTTATTTTTTATTTTTTTTTTTTTATTTTTTGGCTTTCAATTTTTATCTTCCCTTTTTCTTCTTTCGTTTAAATTAATTACGAGGGCGAACATA
>NC_057687.1:10991971-11006971 GCF_014466175.1 Vespula pensylvanica | reverse complement strand
ATTTCTTTCTTTTCGTTTTTCCTTACTTTTTACCTGGGGCCAACTTTTCCTTTTTTCTTGGCTTCCTTCGAGCGTTAGGGAATTTTTAAGAAGATGAAGAGAGACAGACAGACAGATAGACAGATAGATAGAGAGAGAGAGAGAGAGAGAGAGAGAGAGAGAGAGAGAGAGAAAGAGAGAAAGAGAGAGAGAGAGAGAGAGAATACATTTAACGTTGGGCCACCCATAAGTTATTGAAAATTGTTGGTTATTTCGAAATTTTTCTTACCTCGAGAGAATTTCAATAACCTTCGATACATTAAATATATATATACATATATATATGTATATATGTATATATGTATATAAACACGAATATATATATCCATATGTGTGTCCAATGTGTAACATTATGGCAGTGTTTCCCAATCCTTTTCATATGATCGTTCAGTTAAATCTTTGAAACATGTTAATGCCACTACCACTGACATGATAATCAATCGACTTTCGAAAGAACGTAATCATAAATAAGTACTTCATTTATTTATTATCATTACTTTTTCTTTTTTATTTTTTGATTAATTTAACTCTCTCCAACGAATATAAATTTTGTATATTATACCCTTCGTGTATCATATTAAACCTAACTAACCCCCACCCTTCGACCCCGTGCGTGTTATTCTTACGTATTATCTATCCGTAGTGTTGGGAAACACTGTGTTAGAGAAACCACAAGCGACATTTACATATCGTCGGATGAACTCTGGAATATATCTCGCATAATTGTCCTTGGGCTATTCGATGCATTAAAATTTATCAGCCGGCGATAATAAACGGTTGCTTACCGAAGTGAATCCTTTCGAGAGAGTTCTCTCTCCTTCTCTCTTCCTCTTTCACTCTTCTTCTTTCTCTCTCTATCATTCTCTTCTTCTCGTTATTATACTTCGTGCTATGAAATAACACGATAGTTTGGCCTAGAACGATCGACTATCGATCGATATCACTCGTACACGATTCCTTTACTATTCTCCGAACGGATTTAGACGTAGTTATGTTCTTGAAAATGCGATAACATCGACTACGTTCATTTGAACAATCCGTTCATTGTTCGATACATACTGATTGTGTATATATTTGTATATATATGTGTGTGTGTGTGTACGTATTTACATCGACAGGTCGCTTTCTCTCTCTTTCTCTCTCTCTCTCTCTCTCTCTCTCTCTCTCTCTCTCTCTCTTTGTTTCACTCTCTCGTTCAGATATATATATATAAGAATAGAGCAAGAAATCATTTCTACTAACTGCAGATCCCTCGTAGTTCTTCGATCGATCTAATAAAATCAAAACGATCTTCTAAACGATCCATACTACGTAGCTAAACTTAATCGTGTCTATCGATCTAACGACGATGACTTTTCAAACGATGTACGTTCGTTTAAACAACGTTTAACAATGTCTCGACGTGATAACAAAACTATCTATTATCCTGAAGAAACTTTAAATCTAACGTCGTACACGTTAAATCATCGATAGAACCAACAGGATCAAAACTTTTTACTTTCTTTATTATACGACTTTTTATATACGTATATTTGTATAAATTCACGGGAAAACCAACGACAACGAAAAACCCTTATAAAAACACGCACGAATAAGGTCACGTAAATGCAGAAAAAGAAAAAAGAAAAAAAAAAAAAGAGAAATAAACAGAATTAGATGATGATTGGATGTGTTACGTGATCGTTATTATTAATCGTGCTAAGATATCGCAAGACATTGCTGAATCAAGAAAAAAGTATCGGGATATCGAAGCAAGAAAGAAAAAGTTATGGAATATGGCTGGAAATTACTGTCACGCAGCATCCTCTCTCTCTCTCTCTCTCTCTCTCTTTTTTCTTCTCGACACGTCGGTTTGCATCTTGTACGCGATGTGTCGTTGACGAAGCAACGATCGAACACGAGCGAAGTGTGTACCTTCCTTCTCCTTATTTTCCTTTTTTCTCTCGTAGCAGCGCCTATCGGTCGTTCTGCCTATCTTACGGTGTATTATATTGGTTCCGGTATAATATAATAACTCAATAAGAAATTCCAGTAGCATGCTTATACGAAAGAATGAAAAAGAAAGAGAGAGAAATAGAGAGAGAGAGAGAGAAATAGAGAGAGAGAGAGGAAGAGAGAGAGAGAGAGAGAGAGAGAGAGAGAAAGAGAAATAAAGAAAGTTTATACCATCCTCTTCCTATTTGAGATCTAAACTTAACGTTAGTTACATCCGTGATGGCAAAGTAGAGAGAGAGAGAGAGAGAGAGATAGAGTGATCTCGTAAAACGCTTCGTCGGTATCACGCGCGATTTCACGCAAATTAATTTCATTTATTCCCTTATAGAGCTTTATATATATATATATATATATATATATATTTATATATACTTATATATGTGTATATATAGATGTATATAGAGGTATATATATATATGTGTGTGTATGTGTGTGTAGATGGATAATATTATCTATAATATAGATACGTACAAGCTTATTTGTTATCTATTATCACGGGTGTAAGAATATTATACGAGCTATAAGAATTTTATTATCGGATATGTTTACAGTGTTGGTTAATGTTTTCGTTGTACGTTTTTTTTTTTATTTTTAGTTCTTTGTTTGTCTAGTATGATATTTTTAAAGGTTTAACATATACACGCATATATACACATACTTATTGAATATATTATTTATAACGAATGTAAATTATGAAACAGTTGTAACGATTAAAATCAGTCGGAATCAATTACTGTTTTTTTTTTTTTTTTTTTTTTTTCTTATTTTTTATTATTCTTTTTTTCGTCATTTTGTTTCGTTCTCTCGTAAATTCTCATGAATTTATATCTTTAATACACGAGTCACGAAATTTCAGGTGAGAGAGAGAGACATGAAAAAAAAAACGATTAGAAGGTTCAACTAGCCAAGAATGTAAATAATTGCGTGGGCCTTATGTTAGTGCCGTTAAATCCTGACAAGTGACAAAATACAAGAGGTATCATTCGCCATCGCGATGAAACGTGATAAGGGGATTAGAACGAGTCGTATTTTCAAATAATTTTATTCTAGTCATATATACATATACATATATATATAGTATTTAAATATATATATATACATATATATAATATGTACATAAATATTTTTATATTCATGTATATGCATACATATTTTATATATGATATGTTTTATGTTTCTTTATCAATGAGAAATATCTCTCTCTCTCTCTCTCTCTCTCTCTATATATATATATATATATATATATATATATATATATATATATATATATATATAAATTTTTAGAATGCAAGAGATAGGTTCACTCGCAAATAAATAATTAACTATGATATACAGCATACATAAATATGTACATACGTATCTATGTATGCATCCATGTATATACTTACGTATATTATTTAAATTCTTTCTTTATCATTTAGAAGGATCGCTAAAACGATCTCATTTCCCACGAATGTTCTTGTTAACCTCGGTCACAAACTTTATTTGGCAGATAAAGCACTGATTCAAGATAATAAATTAATAGACTTGTAAATTTCGCGTGAAATTATCTCGGATATAACATGACATCGTCGATATATCGCAGTAGCTATTTCAGTTCAGTATAACTACTTAATTTTATAATATAAATGATATACCATTAGACACGGGTGTGTCATGGTGTCACTGAAGTTCTTACTTTTCGTTTTCTTCTTCTTCTTCTTTCTTTTCTTCTTTTTTACATCTCTCTTCTTCTTCTTCTCCTCCTTCTTTTTCTTCTTCCTGTACGATTAGTCACGCTCTGAAAAATGTCCGAAAGACGCAACTCTGACATATGTATAATATATAAAAAAAAATTCGAGTGTTTCGAATTACGACACCGATGTTGACCGATCCAGAAACGTAAAGACAGAGAAAAGAAAAAGAGAAAGAGAAAGAGAGAAAGAGAGAAGGAAAAAATACAAAACGAAATCAGAAATAAAAATCGCGTCATTCTGGCGCCATAGTTTTTACTCGAATGATTTATTTTCATTAAAAGGAAAACATGAATCGACGCGATTTGCTGAGAAAGTTTTAAAATTCTCTGAGAAAAGAAAAAGAAAGGTAAAACATAAAAAAAGAAAGAAAACGAAGTAAAGAAAAGAGAAACTAAAATAATAATTGTAAGCTCGATGATGTCACGCGAACTCAAATACCTTCCTCACAGATTGCATTTACAGAAAGGAAGGAACAAAACTTGGTAATTAAGCCGCTTCTATACTTCCTAATGCGTTTAATTACATTCGGTAATGTATTCTTTGATGTCACGCAAATACTACTATTTTTCTATACTACTCTTCTCCTTTATATTTTATATATTATAAATAGAATAGAAATGAAGCTTGTAAGATCAAAATGATGTGGAATATAACAAGATTAATAGATTACTCGTATAAAGATAACGTTTAATTATATATCTTATTATTATCTATATCATTATTAAAAGATATACAATCATATTATTATTATATAATAACATTATTCTATAATATAATATAACATTTAATATTATTCAATAATATTATATAATATAATATAATACAATATTACAAGCGAGAGATCAAATTGAATTAATTCTTAAAGAAAGATAAAAAAGAACAACAAGAAAAAAGAGAATATTCCTCCTCTCCTATTTAAATAAATAAATAAAGAAATTAATTAATTAATTAATTAATTAATTAATTACCAAAAAGAAAAACAAAAGATAACTAAATAAGAAAAACGAAAAATGAAGTATAGGAACGACCTTAACCTCTTTCGTGGTGTAGCCCAAGGCAAGATATTCCCGTCTGGTGTACTTTCGTCCTGTCTACGAAGGAACAATCGACCTTTTTTACCTTTCGTGTTGTCTCGGAAACGTAAGGCGGAGCAGACCGCTGGAAAGGACAATGACATTGACTGTCGTCGTCGTCTTCGTCCTCGTCGTCCTCTTCGTCGTTGTCGCTGTCGCTGTCGTCGTTGTCGTTGTCGTTGTCGTCGTGACCATGACTCGACTAAGTTGCAATTACTATCGAGTTGCCTTCGCTCGGCCAGTCATCGTCCTGTTCCTCCACCTCCTTTATCCTCTTCGACTCCTCTTTGCCCTTTTTTTACGTCATATCTGCACGCTTCGAGCGACGAATTACCGCACATATTCTAGTCGTACATAGCTAGACGCATACCATATCTATATAGACCTACGTATGTATATGTAAACGCACGCGTGCGTATATATCTATATAGATAGATAGATAGATAGATAGATAGATATTATAGATACATACATACATAACAGTGTCGAACGAAAAGAAAGATAAGAGAGAAAGCTATCTCTCGGGATGACGCTTAAGTAGAGGCGTATACGTTTGACCTTCAAAGTGGTTCTGACCTTCGCCAAGAGAGATCGTCCAATGGAAATGAAGTTATCTTCTTCTATGCGCTTAACGGTTCTCCTCTGTAACAAAATTTTCTGACTTTTCTTTTTTCTCTTTCTCTCTCTCTCTCTCTCTCGTTTCTTTTCTTTTTTTCTATTTCCTCTTCCTATTCTCGACGAGGTAAAGAAAAGGAAGACAGATTTTATCAAGGGATTCTTGGTTTTATTTTTAATAATAATAATAATAATAATAATAATAACAAAAATGAAAATAAAATCGAAGAGTATGAAAAAAGAAAATTTATTAAGATAGCGATCTCTTCTCTCTCTCTTTCTTTCTCTCTCTTACTATCTCCACCTCTCTCTGTATCTCTTTAGTTCGTTCGCAGGAATAACATTTGCATCTACTTAAGTTAGTACTGAACGATACGACGAGAAATGATGTTTTCCTGAGTTTCCTCCCGTGATCATTATTATGCAACTAAGTAAAACGTTCGAGATTAAGTCGGTATATCTCGAAACTGTCGCTCGAAGCTAAAGTAATTTCGTTTTGAAGGGTCGGTTGTTAACGTCCAAACGTGTCTTGCGCGTCCTGAACGAATAACACGTCCTCGTTCGACATATAATAACTTTTTGCTGAACTACTTATCGACGTTTCCTCTCCCTTCCCTTCCCCACCCCTCCTCCTTTGAAAATGATCTTGTAAGTAGGTATCGAAGGAGAAAGAAAAAGAAAATGTTCTTTCCTTAAATTAAAAGAAAGAAAGAAAAAAAAAAAAAAAATAGAGCGAGGGTAATGAAAAAAGAAAAAGAAAAAATAAATTTTACCACGATCACTTTTGCTCGTGAATTATTTAATAATTCTTAAAAATTCGATCGATATTTCTAATATAATATAAATGTGTGATATAAATGACGCAATTCTAACAATTAATTATGATTTATATTAATGAAAATATAAAATGTTTTAATGAAATATTCGTCGTTAATCGATAAAAATTTTGATCCTACGAATAGAAGGGAGAAAGAAAAGAAGATGGAAAAGAAAAACCGGCGAAGATTAATAATTACATATTTGTAACACGTAAAATATTTCGAAAATATTGTGTGGGTTTAGAAAAAGAGAAGGAAAAAGAAATACACACACACATATATATATATATACTTATCGTGGTACGTGTAGTGGGCGAAATAAAGTTAATTAAATAACAACGGATGTTATAGATCCCAGGATACTCTGGATTATCTCGTGAGATTAACTTTTACGAGGATTCCTTCATGACTGTTCACGATGTACTGACAGTATACGAGTGTATATGCGTATCTTTTTTCCTTCTATCGTATTCTTTCCTATAATAACAATGGCTGCGACCTTCGAGGAATGTTTAAAGGGTCGTTAGAGAAGGATGGAAAAAATCTTCGTTAGAATATACTCTAACACAACATACTTACGTAGATATTGTTTACGTATATACTATACTACGTATACAGAGAGAAGGATGATCTCATAAATAATTCCACGAAAGCCTAATCTGTGTCCATAGAATATAACCAATGAGGATATCCTACGATCGTTAATGAATAATAGAAAAACCAAGAAAGAAAGAAAGAAAGAGAGAAAGAGAGAGAGAAACAGAAGGAATAAACTTTAGAAAAATAAAACTCCAGCGAGTTTAGAAATGCGTTTTGGTTCGTTCATACGTTCGTGAGGATTCATCGTAGACCTCCATAAAATATTATTCGAATACGAAGGGGAAGTAACCTTCTCTTCCGTTATCCCTTCTCTCTTTCTTCGTTCGAAGTCGATCGTTAAATCGACGTAGCTGACTTTTACGACAGCTTGAGTTTCTTCGAGACCGGAAGACTTTTCTTTCTCTCTCTTTCTCTCTCTCTCTCTCTCTTTCTCTCGTTCTTTCTCTTTCATGAGAGAAAGAGAGAGAGAGAGAGAGAGAGAGAGATGAATATATCAGCGTAGCTACCCTCTCTTTTGAGAGACGCCCTTTTACGACACTCGTAGTTCCTCCCCTTTTCTCTCTCTTCTATCTTCCTTCCTTACTTCCCTCCCTCCCTCCCTACCACCCTCCCACCCTCCATCCTTCCTTCCTTTTCCATTCCTCCTTCAATCGTTCTTCCTTCCTTAGAACCGAGCAAGACTACCAGGATAACGATCGTTAAATGCACGAACGATCGATGATAGTTCTCGCCATTACTATGGGATCTAGCTCACCCGACAAAATAGCTTTATTTCTTTCTTTCTTTCTTCCTTTCTTCCTTTCTTCCTTCCTTCCTTTCTTTCTTTCTTTCTTTCTTTCTTTCTTTTTATTCTTTCTTTTCGTCTTTTTTATTTATTTATTTTTACTGCTATTTTGACTATATTCTTTATTATCGCAAATGTTTAAAAAAGATTTGGTATATTGATAAATACTTGATTTCTATTTTATTATTTTGTTTTCATTAATATATATATATATATATATATATATATATATATATAATTTTTTCTCGTGAAAGAAGAATAAGAGAAGGATAAAAGAGAGAATCTAGTAGATATCTATACCGAGATGAGAATTTAGAAGAAATTCGGATAAAATAATTGCGACGTACTTGACAATAAAAAAAAAAAAAACAAGGAATAGAAAAAATCGGTTGTTAAGTAAGCGTCGTTCCGATTGTTTGAAATTTAATTAAAAAAAATATATATATCAATAAAGTAAAGTTGTATTACGTATCTACGTTATATTCTCTGTGTAAAACGCTTTATATTTATACTTACATATATTTTACTTATATACTTACATTATATACTTACATATTAGTAAGTTGACCGAGATAACGGTGACGCTTTGTTTCCATTATTTTGTATAACCCACTTCGTACATATAATATATATAATTTTTTCTCGTAAAAGAAGAAAGAAAAGAAAAAAAGAAAAAAAGAAGAAGAAAATAACAGAGGGAAGGAAGAAACAAGATAAACGAGAAAATCTAAAAGTAGACGATTCCGAGATGAGAATTGCATCGTATGCACGAATGTGTTTCACGTTTTATACTTTGGTATTTATGAGTAATCGTTTAATTGCACGGTTGTTGATCGACGTCGTCAAGGGAATCGAGAGAAACTACTACCGCTTTTACGTCGATATTAGAGACGATTTCCGACTTCTCTTCCTCTTCCTTCGAAAGAAAGGAATCTGTGAAGTACACGTTTTACATACATATATACGTACAATATGCGTGTATGAATACATGCATGCATGCATATATATAGAGAACACGTTAAAGATTTTTATGTGTTAGTGAATGGAGAAATATGCTCGTAAAATATTACAAGAAAGAGAGAGAGAGAGAGAGAGAGAGAGAGAGAGAGAGAGAGAGAGAGAGAGAGAGAGAGAGAGAGAGAGAGAGAGAGAGAGAGAGAGAGAGAGAGAGAGAGAGAGAGATAAAAATACCTAACAATTTAAATTTGTCTTTAGAACGTAACGAACAATAATTGTTCATTAAATATCTTTCATTTTACCAACTTGATAATCTAACTATAATTATAATAATAATAGGTAATAATAATTAGAGCAATAGATGCATAGAGACAGAGAGAGAGAGAGAGAGAGAGAGAGAGAGAGAGAGAGAGAGAGAGAGAGAGAGACAGAACAAAGTACTTCTCAAATCTAAGTAATTGTTCGTTCGTTCGTTCTTTCGAGAGGAAAACGGTATTGCATGGTATTACGTGAGTAATAACGAGTATATAACCATGTCCCACTCTTGATACTATAGTTTATACTTTTCTTTATTTTCAACTATACACCTCCTTTCGAAATTATAGTCTCTCTCTCTCTCTCTCTCTCTCTCTCTTTCTCTTTCTCTCAACTCGTTCATATCCTTCGTAATACCGTTTAAAGTGACGACGTATTTAAATACAATATATAGATACACATTGTATATATATATATATACATACACACATACATACATACATACATATATACATACATATATACGTAAGTACATACGTACTTATTTAACTATGTAATTTGAATAGGTAGAGTTTAATTGCGTTTACCCGTTCGTTCGTTCCTTAGCGAATCTTGTAATCATGTAAACGAGCACGTCGAACATTACAACGATCATGATTTACATACTGATCTCTTCTCTTTTCTTCTCTTTTCTTCTCTTTTCTTTTCTTTTCTTTTTTTCTCTTCTCTTCTCTTCTCTTCGTCGTTATTTTACTATCGAAGAAAATTAACGAGATTCGTTGGAACTGTTTACACAGACATTTTCTTAATCGTCGAATAAAGCTGCATTTAATAATAGGTTAAGAGTAAAATGTGAGTCTTTGATATTTTTAGAAATTTTCTCTCTCTCTCTCTCTCTCTCTCTCTCTCTCTTTCTTTTTCTTTTTCTTTCTCTTTCTCTCGAAGATGTAAGAAGTCTCGCGCATTAACCTTAACGGTTCAAAGCTTTTCTTCTTCTTCGTCTTCCTCTTCTTCTTCTTCTTCTTCTTCTTCTTCTTCTTCTTCTTCTTCTTTTTCTTCTTCTCCTTCTTCTTCTACGTCTTCGAGAATACAAGAAGAAGAGGTAGGAGGAACACTTTCTCTCTCGTTCCTTTGCCAAGCAGAATATGTATACTCACTCTCACTTTCGTATTTGCATACCGGACAATATTTTTTTCACTTCTCCTTGTACATTCTACGTATTATTTCCGTTCTATGTATCTGTCTATCTTTATTTAAATAGATATATAATCTAATCGTAAGATACCACGGAAGTCTTTCTAAATATCGTCTGAAATTATTTTGATGCGACAATGCGCGACTTTTGAAGCATTCATTTATTCAAATCAACATATTTCTATCGACAAAGAAGAAAGATATCTTTATTAATTTTTCTTCTTAATATTATTTTATTTCCAAATGTGGTTTTATTGAAAGGAAGAAAGGAATGAAAATTATTCTGTATGAAATAATCGTATAAAACGTCATCGGATGTTTTTATAATTATATTAAAAATTGAAAACCGATAAGGTACTTACTTATGAGTTTTAATAATTCTAAAACGAATGATTGACGCATATTTATATTAAAAATACGTATACCGATGTAACATTATAGTATAATCATTAAATAGAGAGAATTAGAAACGTTATAGAAATTTTTTTTTCTTCTTTTCTTATAACGATCGAGATATAGACATACAGACGTATATGTACATTCATACATACATAAATACGTAAGTACATACATACATGTATGTACAAATATCTGAATGTAATATTACTTGAACGTTGTGAATAGAAAATTAGTAACGTCATTCAAATTCTTTTCTCCTTCTCCATCTTTTTCCTTTTCTTTTCTTCTTTCCTCTTATAATGATTTAAGCACGAGGAGATTACACTTCTATATACGTTTAATTAAAGATAATAGATGCAATACGTGCCAGTAGAAGTTGGGTAAATTCGTCGAACGGTTAATACGTTGATGATCCTTTGAGAAAAATTATCAAATGAAACGAAAGATATAGAAGGATGAACGGCCGTTCTCGATCTAGGATGATCCACGATGTATCATAAAATGAACGGAGATGATGAACAGCTGTTGGGTTTGCATCGTGACGCGCAAGGTCGCTCCGTTACCTCGAGAGAAGATTTCGAGGTCGTCCACGTCCTCGTCCCAGAAACCGAGGGATGAGGATTTACGTACGGTACATGTGTATGTGTGTATGTACGTACAAGTCTTACGTACTATATGTATATCTGTATGTAGATACTTGAAATATTTCTAACGAAACGAACTAACAATAAGTCTATCCTTTTCTTATTCTTTGAATCATCGTCTCTTAATCATATTCATGGTTTGTCCTTGTCGTTGTTGATGTTATTGTTGATGTTATTGTTGATGTTATTGTTGTTGTTGTTATTGTTGTGTACGAATTATTCCGTAAGGATTATCTTGAATTTACTTATGACCAGCAATGTAGGCCTACTTGCTTTATACCGAGACGAAACGATAACGACCATTCGATGTTGTTCATTAATCATTCGATTCACCAACCGTTCGAAATCTAATTGTGTAATATACTTTTTGGAATCGTTACGATGGCTTTAGATTAATGCTTTCCTTTGATCGTTAGATTGAATTTGAAAATCGCGTTTTTGGTTCTACATATTTGTATGTATGTGCTTACCTTATATAAATGGCTTGGAAATTATAGGGAAAAAATAAAAAGGAAAAGAACAAAGAAGTGGAAATAACCTAGATTTTCAATTATAATATGTTAGGAATTTTTGTTTTGTAAAAGTTTTTTTTTTCTTTCTATCTTCTTCTTCTTCTTCTTCTTCTTCTTCTTCTTTTTTTAATATTACTAAGAAGAGTATTCTACCTATCTAATTTTAATTTTTTAATTAGAATGATCTTCTCGCGCTTATTAGAATTCTGTTAAATCACATGAAAATATACGAAAATATTCTCTCATTCCTAATTCTAACAAGAATATCAAAGCATAAAGAATATACTAATTATATTTTTTTCTTTATATACTGAAAACAAAAACAAAAACAAAATAATTCAATCGAAGTATAAAGAATTATTCTACCTGACTGTATCAATTTTTTTAAATATTGAACACAAAAATAAAATTAAAAAATTCAGGAATAATAGATTGTCTAAACTAGCTAAAAAAATAGAAAAAGAATAAAAAAAAATTATCGACATTGTCTAACGTCTATAATATCCATCGTTATCTTCCCTCCCTCTCTTTCTCTCTCTCTCTCTCTCTCTCTCTCTCTCTCTATCTATCTATCTATCTATTTCTCCCATTTCTTCATCTTCTTCTCTTTCAGCGGAAGTCTAGCCGGTGGTTAACCGAGCGTGCCGTCGACCTTACGATTCTAACCGATCCGTTATCATCGAGCGAGAATCGTGCCGTTGGTTTAGAGTTGTAAGAAAATCGTCAAATGATAGTATACACCTGCCATGAGACTTATATCTCATTATTTTCGAGACCGTAGGATTACGTGAGAGTGAGTGAGAGAAAGATAAATAGATAGATAGATAGATAGATAGATAGATAGATACATAGATACATAGATAGATAGAAAGATAGATAGATAGATAGACAGAGACAGAGACAGAAACAGAGATAGAGAGAAAGAGAGAGAGAGAGAGAAGAAATTAGCCTGGAGCAAGCAAGGTCGTTTTCACGTTGAATTTCAGGGTCACGTCCTTAGCCAAGGCTACTCGTTGACGCCCTGAACCCGTCTCGACGTTTTCTTCTACCAAATGAAACGTTACAACATCCTGTTGAAAATCATTGCCGCCATCCACCATCACCACTACCAACAAGATCGTTACGACCTACTAAAATGATAAATAATCACATAGATACATGTACATATATATACGTATGCATATATGTAGATAGACACATACCTTCATACTCTTTTGAAATTGTTTTACCTGCTTCGTTGTTCGAAGAAGGAGAGGCCGTGGGCGATGCATTCGTTAGATCGTTTTACGGACCAATAGTATAACTTAGACGTTAGGGTAACAACGTGTCAGTCGTTCTAACGGTGCCTCTTCTCTCTCTCTCTCTCTCTCTCTCTCTCTCTCTCTCTTTATCTTTATCCTCATCCTATCTTTATCTTTTTCTTATTATATCTATCAAGTTGATTCTACCTATAAGTCGTTACCCAACTACTGTGCGTACTGTACTAAACTTCTCTGTTGATTATACAAACGAATTTTTTTATTAATTTTATAAATTAATTGTATCGTTGTTACAGAGGAAGGGACGAAAAAGTTTCTCACCTTCGTGGTTTTACGATACGAAAAGTAGAGTCTTGGAAAAAAATTAATTAATATTTTAAGTCGATCGATAATCACTTTTGTCTCACTCTGTATTTCGCTGTACGTTTTATCAATGTTTTTATCGTTGTATGTATGTCCTTGTAATTTATTTACTTTTTTTCTCTTTCTTATTTGTTTCATTCAAATAACAACGATGTTCTCCGTTTTTGAAAATAATCCGTTGCCGACAACTATTACATTTGATCTAGTTGATTGACGTCGTCAGCTGTTCAAGTAGTACAAGTCAAGCATTCAAGCCGGGAGATATTAAAACGTGAACGCTATCGTACATCTTTTAAATTCGATTTTTCTTTTTTCCTTTTTCTTCTTTTTCCTTTTTTTTTTTTCTTTTTTCTTTCTATTTCAAAGGAAATTTTGTAAACTACGAGTTGTTAATACGAATTATTGAAATACAACATCTTTCTAAAGAAGATGTATTATAAAAAAATATTTTGAATCTTACAATATTAAAATAAACTATTGAACATTTTGTTAAATACATTAATACGATTTGTTGAAAATACAATATCTTTCTAAAGAAGATGTATTATAAAAAAATATCTTGGATCTTACAATATTGAAGGAAATTATTGACAATTTCGTTATATAAATTAATACGTATTATTACTTACGTAAATACAATGTCTTTATAAAAAAAAAATCTGTTATAAAATATTTTGAATATTACAATATTGAAAGAAATTATTGAAAATTTTGTTAAATAAATTAATACGAGTTATTGAAATACAATGTCAATTTGAAACGGTAAGAGACGAGAGTATTCCCGTGGCCACAAAGAAGCCCCGGGCTCGTTCTCACAGTTTCCACGGTTTGCACGAACGATCTCAAGAAACTGAATCGAGATCGGCCGGGTGGTAATGCGCATTAACAGAGCTCGATCTAACGATCTGTAACCACTTGCGGACGAGACTGGATCTTTTCTTTCTTTTTTCCTCTCTCTCTTTTTTCTTCCTCTCTCTCTTTTTTCTTCTTTTTACCTCATTTTTTTTTCTCTAACACGGTCCAAAAAATTTCACCTCGTCCTTTTATTTATTTATTTTTTCTTTTCTGAATCTTCCTTCCTCCTCCCTCTTGCCTAGCTACGTTAAACTCGAAATAAATATTCTCTTGCTCGTCGATAAAATACGAAATAAATTGAATACGATTTATAATTTCCAACAGTAGACATTTTCATGTATCGTCTCGCTTTTCGATCGATAAAAAAGATTTTGTAAACTTTTACTTGTTAATGTTTCGACGTGATACGTCCTTGAGAATAAGGATAAAACGAATTTGTTATTTATTTGCGTTATTATCGATTGAGAACGATTAGAACGTAATTATAATTATGTTTGTATGTACGGACACGCGTAATATGTATACGTTTTCGCTAGGTCTTTCGTTCTACAAACAATCATTCGCAGAATTAAGACACATACAATTATAATTATCACGCGACCTCGAATGAGAACTCATCTCTATTGTGTTCGAATCGGGAGTGATTCGCGTTAGACCTACAAACGCGACCGATTTTTTGCCACTTACTCGCTCAACGTTACCACTCTAACCGGCAATTTTCACCGAGCTAGAGAAGCCTCGGCCTCGTAGGAAATTTAATTGTCTCCGAGAAGAGAATATCTTGAGAGGTAAAGGAGAGAAAGATAGAGATAGATAGATAGATACATAGATAGATAGATAGAGAAAGAGAGATAGATAGAGATAGATAGAGATAGAGAGAGAGAGAGAGAGAGAGAGAGAGA
>NC_057687.1:10984471-10986971 GCF_014466175.1 Vespula pensylvanica | reverse complement strand
AAAATATATAAATTCAATATACAATAGGAAACTTGCTTTTTAGAAACATTAACGTTGATTATTATATCCAATGAAACTTTTACTTCTCATTTTCTTTACGTATCATATATAATATTACGTATTATATATCTTTTATATTATTTTAACATGTATACATTTAACATGTATTATTTAAATTCTATAAATAACAAGAAAATTACAAACGTAGACATACGTGAATGATTGGAAATATTAACGTCGTCATATTCATCGATATAATTTTAATAGACTTGTCACTTGTTTGTATATAACTACTCTAATAATAAAATACACGTGGAACGTAGATACGTACGTATATAGTGTTTACATTAATATGTGAGAGTACGTAACGGAGGCCTATTGTTCTTCCGCGTCGCCTCGTTTCCTCGTCCGTTGCGGTTGATCGCTCGGTATTAAATTTCTTGAACGGTCATGCGACCAAGTAAATATGCGGCTCTTCTCTCTCTCTCTCTCTCTCTCTCTCTCCCTCTTTCTTCTCCTTCTTTTCCTTCTTCTTTTCTATCTCTAATCGTAGCTCGAAGCGTGCGGAAAGATAAGCGTTCCTTGAAATAGAACGGATGCTTAAAGTGTAACACGCCTCTTGTACTTTGCACCTAACTTCTAATTAAACGCTCGTATAAGTCTTTCTTTGTCTATTCATCTCTTTCTTCCTCTCTCTCTCTCTTTCTCTCTCTCTCTCTCTCTCTCTCTCTTGTTCTCTCTTGTTCTCTCTTTACCATTCTTTCTTTCCTTGTTTCCCCACGCTATGATTTACGGGCCTCTCGACCCTCGCGAGTTTTCCCTTTAAACTCGTGCCGACTATTAGCTTCTACGAAACTTCTTCCTTAAGTGACTTTGCAAAAAAAGAAAAATATATAATAGAAAAAGAGCAAGGGAAAAAAAGAAATAAAAGAAGAAGTTAATTAACTTTCATGTTCGCTGAAACGAACTCGACAGCTTTGGAAAAATTATCTCGTATATATAATATTGATCGATCATTGAAATCTAAGATTTTCTTTCGCCTAAGAACAAGCTATGTAAATTTTATAATAAAAATTGAAAAAATATTTTCGAGATCTCGATCGATGATAAATCGATTAGCGATTCCAAGATCTCACGTATTACTATCTATATCTCTTTATGAAAGTTACGCATTCGTTGCAATAATTAAATTTCAAAATATATCAAAGATACTTTAAAAACGAAATTATTTTCGAGATTTCGATCGATGCCAAAATTCGATTGAAAAGTTCGTCGATGGTACGAACGTCTACATAAAAATCATGTATACTTATATCTGCTATATATCTATTGTAATAATTAAATTAAATAAAAAAAAAAAAGTTATAATAGATACGTATTTCCTAAAATATTTTTAAGAATCTCGATCGATAAAAAATCTCTGATCGATAATTTGATATCGGACGTAAATACGTATATCTATAGTACAATGTTGGAGTATAAAATCGACGAGGACGTTGAACGACCTTGAAAGATGCGCTATCCATGCAATAGAAATAATGAGAGAAACGAGAGAAAAGAAAGAGAAAAAAAGAGAAGGATAGGGATAAAGAGGAGTTACAGTCACGTTAATAAAAATTATTTTCACGCGACTCGTTATTGGAATGGCGAATCGTAGGTCGTCGAATGGCAAAACTTAGAATTAAGAAGGCTTTTTCTTGCTCTGTCGAGCACGCCGATCCCGCTAGTAGGTACTAGAATTCTCTGTCTTGCCGTTATAACGTTCCTCTCACAAATTCCTATTCGACGATCCTTCCTTTCCTCCTTATTGATCACGATCGATATTTTCATCGTCGATATTTCCGTCTTTGGCGGATCAATAAATTTTCTACATTTTAAATGACTGAGTGAATAAGAGAGAGAGAGAGAGAGAGAGAGAGAGAGAGAGAGAGAGAGAGAGAGAGAGAGAAAGGGAGAAAGAGAATTAAAGCTTAGACGTTTAAAGTCTGATGTGTTCATTTATAAACCGTTGGTTAATGCCTCGCCCATTTGTCACGTATGCATGAACTTGGAAACGAGGTCATTAGGTATCTAATAACATTTACTTATGACTTTATATGTAACACGTATAACAAAGTGTTTGTGCATTTGTGCATTCTTAAAGAATTTTTCAAATCATTTATATTTTTGTTCTATTTATTATAATATTATATATATATGTGTGTGTGTGTATCTGTATTTTAAATATTAATGAAACTGTATATATTATGTATACATAATATGTATAAAATATTTGAAATGCATTCTACATTTTATTGAATTGCATTCTACAATAAATTTTACAATTAGAAATTTACTACAAGAGTACAGGAAACGTTAATTAATAACGATCTTACTGCAGATAAACAAAAGATAATACGCCTTTATAAAAATCGTATACGAAATATAAATATATCCTAATATTTTTCATTTCTATAACTTCATACGTAAAACTTATTCGTAAGCGTGAAATGTTCTTGAA
>NC_057687.1:10919471-10979471 GCF_014466175.1 Vespula pensylvanica | reverse complement strand
ATCGAGTGCACGCATTCCTCTTATAGCCCCTTATCGCGTGTGTCAACGCATACACGTGCACAAATACACAAGCGTGAACATGTACACATACGGAGTGACAGATACACATACTTATTTCGAATAGAAGATGGTACGAAGAGCAAAGGGAAAAGATGAGTGCGGCACGCGCCATCGTTGTCGTCGTCGTCGTCGAGAGCAGCAATAAATCAGCTGAGCTCGAAACATTCTTTCTCTCTCTCTCTCTCTCTCTCTCTCTCTCTCTCTCTCTCTCTCTCTCTTTCGTTTTTTTTCTCTCCTCTTCTTTAGAGCGTAAAGAGAAATTTACGATTCCTCGAAGAAACCATTCCTTTGGAGCTTCCGCTGCGATCACTTGTATATATGTATGTGTAGCACCTATGTACATATATATATATGTATATATACGTATATATGTACATGTACGACCATTGCGATTCCACAAAACCGGTGCACGCTCTCTGTATCTATCTTTATTTCTCTCTCTCTCTCTCTCTCTCTCTCTCTCTCTCTCTCTCTCTCTCTCTCTCTCTCTCTTTCTCTCTCTTTCTCTCTTTCTTTCTTACTCTCGCTTAAATACAAGTAGGAATCGCATAATTTGCGTACGTTATTTCTATGGCCTAGAAACGGTAAAATTATGTACGTAGCTTTACGTATATATGTACATACGTACGTAGTAAGTTCAAGGAAGAAGAAAGGTGTAGAGAGAAGGAAAGAATAGATCAAAAGAGAGACAGAGAGAAAAAGGTATGAATTGTATTTCTATTTATTTAATTGTATTCTATGCTGCACGTAATTATACTTCGCAGGTATTATATTATAGAGTAATAAATTAATCGTGTAACAGTTAATTCTATATAATTTATTACTTCATATATACATATATACGTACGCACACACACACACACACACGCACACACACATATATATATATAATTTTTTTTTCTTTTTTCGAAGATAATATTTATCTATTTCGAGAATTGTACGCAAATACTCTTATCGTTATATACATTTTGGATTATTTTCATAATTAGTATCTAATTATTTTCATAGCATTTCTATTCGAATTTTCTAAGTGAACGATAATAAAGATGACACTCTCTCACTCTCTCGTTCGATATTTACGAATCTCGATTCAAATGTTATGGGGTTGCGATTTTGCGTTTAACGACCTCGATTGACTCGCAGGTGTACACGATCGCAATAAGAGGCACGCTTTTCTAACGGTATGGAGACGCCTCATCGATTTGCACCGACGACGAGATAGATTCTTCTTTTTTTCTCTCTCTCTCTCTCTCTCTCTCTTTTTGTCTTTCTGTCTTTCTCTGTTTCTCTTTCTATCCTTTTCAAATAAAAAATTCTACCATGCCTCCCCCACTTCCTTCTCCTTCTTCCGCAACGTTTCTTTCTTTTTTCTTTCTTATTCTTTTTCTTTTCATTTAGCGTCTCAGTTGAAGAATACTCGAGTCCTACGAAGCGTAAAAATATGGCTAACACGCGAAGGACAAATACTAGAGGAAGTTTCCTCTTTACAAAATAAAACTTGGGCACGTGTCCTATTTGAAAAAGTTTATTTACACTACAGATAAATACAATAAACGCGTTCAGTTTAATGACCGGCATAGTTTAGTCAGGATTATGCGCATATCCGTGTTATTAGATATTATCTACGCATTCCTATTCTACTAATTTACAAGAGTAAGGGTACATTTATTTTCTTGAAATCAGGACGAAAAATTTGAACGAGATAAGATAACATTTTTAATAAAATTGATAGGATCGTAAAGGAGAGGATGAGGGTTTTTAATCTTTTTTTCTTTTCTTTTTTTCTAATCGTAGAACGTGACAAAAGTTCAACCATTGGAACGAAATAATGCCGAGTCAAGGATATAATATAAATAACAATAATCGTAATAGCACGATGATCACACGATACTTCATATTATACGTAATTTTATGGAATCGTTTTTGCTAAGTATCGACGACCAATAAATTCGATTGTTTTCGTAATTGTTTCTCAAGAAGACAAGAGATAGTTATATAATCTTTCTTCTTTTTCTTTTTCTTCTTCTTCCTTTTTTTTATTTTCATTTACGATTATAATAGAAGAGAATCTCGAGGTGGATATATAGATCGATAATTCGATAATTTGCACGGTAGAGGATTAGTCAGCATGATTTACAATAATTACAATATTTACATGCTCGTAACATTTGAAACATGAGTATAATAACAGGACGAGAGATACTAAAATAGATCGTCCTGAAAATACTAATCTCGTCTAGTCATTACTGATTAACACAGCTTGTTTAAGCGATATGAATATGTAGATAATGAAGTCGTTACTGGTAGAACGAAAATGCGATAAGTTTCTGCTAATCTAATACATGAAAATGGAAACGGAAATGAAGATACGAATTCACACGTGACAATGTTAAACGTAACGTAGATATTATGTATAAAAAGAAAAAAAAATAGCGATGATAAATTGATGATTAAGAAAGCAAAAATTTATTACGATCTAATAATAATATTTATAATTTCAAAGAAAAAAAAATGTTAAATTTTTCCCGTTTAATACGAAAAACTAAGCGTCGAAATATTCACACATATATATATATATATATATATATATATATATATATGATACCAATATAAATATTAGAAAATTATATTATACATATATTATATATAGAAATTATATTATATACATTATATATATATAAAATATTTCTAATGATACCAATATAAATTCCTGTAGAAAGTAATTTCAATAGTCGCTTTAGAGATAAACATATATCCATTATTTAATACAAACGATGTTAATTTAATTCTCTTAGATTAAAAACATCGACGGTCGCTAAACCGTAACGTTCACCATACATCTATGTACATACATATATACTTACGTACGTACATTACTACGAGGGAGACCTTAGAAAGGATTAGAATTTTAACGACACGATTCTCTTCTCTTCATACACATACTTACACATACACGATGGCGACTATAAACACATACGACTTCCGCCTTTTCCGATCGATCCGGTAGAATAGAAATTCGTTGTTGGCTCGACGTTCGCGGATGAATTTAAAACGATCTCTGGAGAGAAGAGAGGCTGCGGAAACGTAACGGATAAACGGTACACGAGAAAAATTGGAAAATTTCAATATGTAAATCGTCGAGGGTAGCAGCACCTAAGCAAGAAAGATATATATATACATACATATAAAGAGAGAGAGAAAGAGAGAAGGAGAGAGAGAAAAAGAGAGAGAGAGAGAGAGAGAGAGAGAGAAAGAAGCGGTTCTTCTCGATTGCTACCGTTTCAACAGCTTGCAACGACGCGTGACCAAACATTTTCTATCTCTATCTCTCTTTCTCTTTTTTATGTGCTCAAGACGTGGCAGTCTTCGGGGTGTCCGGCAAGTAGATTTATTATCGAAGAAGAAGAAGAAGGAGGAGGAGGAAGTGGAGGAGGAAAAGAAAAAAGAGAAGGAAGAGGTGAATAAGAAGAAGCGCGGATAAAGAGAGAAAGAGAGAGAGAGAGAGGGGGGGGGAGAAGAGAGAATCTTTCTCAACGAACGAAAATAATCGTTACTCTCGAATTCCACGCGATGTTATACTGAGTATATGATCGTTATTATATCGAGGGCAACGGTTTCGAACGTTCGACCGATCGAATCGACGGTCGCGATAATTATCGTTCGAGAACCGACTAGTCCGTTTCTTGCGGTTCGTCGTCGCTCCATTTACACTCATATGCATATGTATGTGTGTGTGTGTGTGTGTGTGTGAGCAAAAGAGAGAAGAAAGAGAGGAGATGGAACTCGTAAAAAAAAAAAAAAAAAAAAAAAGAACAATTTTCTAATTCGTTGTTTCCTTTTCTCTCTATGATTTTTCTCCATTTTTCTTTTCTCTTTATTTAACTGCTTGTATTTACTTATTTATTTCTTTCCTTTTCTTTTTCGTCATTCATTCTCATAGGACAGTACCTCATAGAGGTACTATAGTGTCTCGTGGTAATTGAAAAAAAAGGAACGAATAGATATACAGAATCGTGATATAAAATAATAATCGCGTAGTTATAATGTCGAAGGGAAGAGGGATGGAAAAAAAAAAAGCGGAGACAGGATCAATTTATCGCATAGCTTACAGATATAGCGCGTCACTTCCTAATGGGTCGTAATCAACCTTGGATCATACACGTTTTTCTAATCGTTTTGATTGAAGAAGAAGAAGCAGAAGGGAAAAAAGGAAAAAAAGAAAAAGAAACGGCGATCCTAGATGTTTCTTGTACGATTCGAGCATCACTTTTGCTCGTTAGACTCCTTCCCTTCGTAGAATTATACGATCGTCGCGTGCTCTTCTCTATCTCCTTCCTATCTTTAATAAAGGACGAAGATAGACATAGATACAGATATAGATATAGATAGATAGAGCTTATAGTAATTGACATACCAAAAGAAATTTCCACAACGACTATCTCGTTCGACTAACAGGAAGACGTTGATTTGCTTCTCGTTTGTAAAACGAGTAGAAATCGAATGACACGGGAAGTCCGAGTGAATATCGTCTACGCGTGTATTATACGGATATATATATATAGGTCTACGTAAAATGTATGCACGTGTATTCGTGCATAGACATTTTCTCGTGTTATGATATTCTCTCAAATGTGTAACTAAAAGCAACGGGATGCTCTTGGACGCACGTATTCTCGTTTTATGAAACCGACGATCTTAGAAACTTCGCCCTTTATTTTTTTTTCTCTTCTCTTTCTATCTTTATCTCTCTCTCTCTCTCTCTCTCTGTCTCTCTTTCTATCTTTCTCTTCCTTTAGTAGAAACGATTCCCGGACGTGACGTATTCGTACTCGCGATCTTTCGTTGGATTTTCAGTAGACGATCTATTACGTTCATGTTAATACTGTACAAGGTCTATCTATGTATACACTTCTATGTGTATGTTAACGACGACCGTGAGACGTGGATAACATACATTGTCCTCCCCCATTGTATCTCCATGTTTTACTGTAATTATTCCTGTTGCGAGCTTCGAATGCATCGTGGGCGTATCGCGGAACGGAAAGGAACGATAATACGAATTATTTTTTAAAGGAAGCACCGCGAGGATGCCTCGCGCTCATCGCAAAGAGCTCGTTAGTCCTCTTGCTCCTTCTATTAAGAGACCGATCTATGCACCTTGATGTTAACGACCATTAAGATGCGACGACGTTAACCAACGAGGGCTAGGAAATACGTAGATACTCTTAACTTTGGACAAGAAGATCGATTTTCTTCCTAGGAGCTTGACAGCTTTTCATTTCTCTTTTAGTCCCACGAATGTTTCTTTTTTGAGTCTCACTCGCTCATTTGCTCATTCGCTCGCTCATTCGCTCACTCATTCTCTTTCTTTCTTTCTGTCTTTTTTTTTCTTTCCCTTTCTCTCTCTCTCTCTCTCTCTCTCTCTCTCTCTCTCTCTCTCTCTTTCTTTCTCTTTCAATAATTATTTCTCAATTTTTCTTTTCTTTTTTTTTTCCTTAGAATCAATTAGAAACTTCATTAAAATTTATGAATTCGGATGAAATATAAAATATGCTTGTTCGTTCGTTCTCTCTCTGTTTTTTTTTTTTTTTTTTCGAAGTTTCTAATCGAGCGTGAGATGGAAGAAAATGTTTGATGAATAATTTTTTTAGAGTCTTTCTCTCCTCTTCTCTCTCTCTCTCTCTCTCTCTCTCTCTCTCTCTCTTTCAATAATTATTTTTCAAATGATAAATTAATTGGAAATATTAACAATGAAGTTTATGAATTGGGATGAAACATAACATTTTTTAAGCTTCTCTTTTCGTTTTATATCAAGTTGTGATAAATCTTATGAATAATTTTTTTGAATCTTTCTATCTCTCTCTCTCTCTCTCTCTCTCTCTCTCTCTCTCTCTCTCTCTCTCTCTCTCTCTCTTTCTCTTTCTCTCTCTCTTTCTCTTTCAATAACAATCACGAGTTAATCGTAAATATCGTAATATAAAAAATTTTAAATTCCGTACATATCTTTTTATTTCTTTTCTCTTTATCTCTTAACAAAATCAAACATGACATCGTACATCCAACGAAATAATTTATCTAATATGAAAGATAAATTTTCTGCTCGTTCTATCGATCAAGTTTAAAGATGAGAGTTAACAGTACACACATACATACGTTGATACACGTTAAGATAATCTCTCTTCTGGATTTTATGAAGATGTATAAATCGAAACAGTTTCAGGATGAAGATATAAGGTATAAAGTATAAATAATACGAGTTAATTCTCTCTCTCACTCTCTCTCTCTCTTTCTCTCTTTCTTTCTCTATCTCTCTTCCTCTCTTTCTCTCTCTTCTCATACCGATCTCAATCTTTCCTCATTCTGGTCAACTCATAGCAACGAGAGAGTAATTATTATGAGAGCCATGTTGCCCTAATCGTGCTTTCGTATCAAGCGAACGGTAACTCAGTTCGTGCATCATCTCCCTCGTTCTCTCTCTCTCTCTCTCTCTCTCTCTCTCTCTCTCTCTCTCTCTTACTCTTTTCTGCAACTTTATCTTAAATTATTTTTTGCTTATGTTCACGGATGTATAAAACGATGATAAATGTGTACAGAAGCTTGAAACACAATAGTACAATCATACTCTCTTTCTCTGTCTCTTTTAATTTGATTCATCAATCGTGCGAATAAATCTACGCCGTGTTTTAAATTAACGTTTGCCAAAAAGGAAAAAAAAAAAAAAGGAGAAAAGGAAAGAAAAAAGAAAGAAACAAAGAAAATATATACGTGATGATAAAAGATTATAAGGGAATAGAATAAGTCGTTAAGTGGAGTGTTCTTTAAGTGGGAAAGTGAAAAAGAAAGAGAATGAGAGAGTGAAGGAGAAAAATGAAGGAAAGTCAAGAAAGTGAACGAAAAAAGTCTTGATAATATCTCGAAAGAACGAGATTAAACGATCGAATGAACGAAAGAAAGAGCAAGAAAAAGTATGAGAGAAAGAGAGAGAGACAGAGAGACAGAGAAAAAAAAAGAGAGAAATAGGTAGAAATAGTTTCAATGATAAAATCAAGCTAATGGAAGCCTCAAAAGATCGAACTGTTACTCGGAAATCGAGTTTAACGTATTCGAATTTTATGATCAAGATGACACAAAATCGAGTAGACACTTTATTGACGAGAGAAAGATAGAAATACGATAAAAGATATTACTACGTATTATAGGAATAGTATACATACATACATATATATATATTGTATATATGTATATCCTTGTATTTGTCTGTGATCATCTTCATGTCGACATACGAACGATATACCGTTCATTTTTATCGGCATAGTTGCAATTTTATCGAGGAAATATGCGAAATGATTAAACCGTTAAGTTTCCTTATATATTTGATTCGTGGATTCGATAATATATTAAAAATCGTGTCTACGTCGATGATACGAGTCGATTACTCGATCAACTCGATTTCTGAATTTTTCTACCTCTGTCTCTCCATGTGTAATGTATAGAATTGAAATGTATATAAATATGTAATTGAATTTAAACGATCGAATCGAGGATTATGGAGGAATTTGAGGACAAAATAAAAGTGACGATTAAGAAGGAGAAATTTGAGGATCGAATAAAAATGATGATTACTCTTATATCGAAGATCGAATTATGATATAATATCGAGTGCGGAGCAATCGGACGAATCGATACATCCTGATTCTTTATCCATCCTTTTTTAATGTTTATTTATTTATTTATTTTTTCTTTCTAAATATGCCATGATTATAGCTATGCACAAGATTGGATAAAAAGTTTTCTAGGTGATAGTAGATTAAGAATCGATCAGTTCGCTAACGTAACTTTTTTACTCGAAGTATAAAATTTAAAGGATTAATAAGGATAATGTGTAATTAGATTTTTAAAATCATTTAGGACCTTTAGGGCCCTTATTCTGTATACATAATAACAAACATTTTATATTTATATTTAATTTAATGGTAAAAAAAGTAATTAATATAATAATGTAAAATAATAACATATATACATGAATATATATATACATATATACAAATATATAGATATATATGTATAAATAGTTTCTCTATATATTACAGTCATCGTTGATTATCGATCTTAGTTTTCAGACACACTTTACAAGTATCGATTTGGATAATTCTACGTCGCGAACCTTATATATATATATATATATATATATATATATATGTATGTATGTATGTATGTATGTATGTGTGTTTGTGTCAGTAGGTGTAGGTGTCGGTATATGTATAACTATAACTTATATACAGGTAACAACTAACTCTTCTCTCTCGATACACATACAGCGTGAACATTATTAAACGTTTACCGCTGTCAGCAACTATTTTCTTTATTTTCTTTCCTCTTCTTCGAAATATTCAACTAAAGGGGGCCGAGATAAACAGCCGGTTAGATTATTACACGCTCTAATAGCCGGCAATGTCGATTCACGTTGGCCGATCTTTACCACAAACATCGAATTAAGATTCATCCAGTACTTTAATCGTTAAGTTAAAGGCTAGCCACGAACGTTCGCAACCAAGAGCTTATCTTAGCTTTTAAACGCATAAGGCTCGGCCTTCTAGAACGTATGTGCTTACATATCTATGTGTGTGTGTGTGTGTGTGTGTGTGTGTGTGTGTGTGTGTAAAAATATATATGTACTATTACGTGCCACGATCTTGATTGCTCTCGTAACAGTTCTTCTGACTTTTAACGGTCTACGTGAGAAAAGTCAAACGAGGATATTCAATAATGATTTTATAAAAAAAAAATATGAAATAAAATAAAATAAAATAAAATGAAATGAAATGAAATAAAATAAAATGAAGTGAAATGAAAGAAAGAAAGTAATGAGGAAATCAAACGTTATCATAAATTTTCGATTATAATCAAAGTTTTAATACGAACAATGATTATTTGAAAGTTATTAGAACAAACGAACATTAGAGGTATTGTTCGATTGAATGAAAATTTTGATAAAAATAATTGCTTGCAAATTATTATACTTTGAAAGAAATCTTATTATTTTTGATTAAATGATCACCTTGTGATATTTCAAATACGATAATTATTCTGATAATAATAATATAATATCTGTATTACGATCAATGTGAGAAAAGTCATACGAGGATATTTAACAATGATTTTGCGTTTTGAAACAATTCTATGAAAATGAATCAAACATTAGATATTGTTTGATCAAATAAAATATCTATGGGACTAACTAATTGTTTGAGAATTATTATAAAAAAAATATTAACATTCTCGATTAAATAATAATTCTAATAATAATAATAATTCTTTGGAAATTATTATCTGCTTATTTTAAGTACGATAATTATTTTAATAATAATAACAATAATAATAATATGATTCCTATATTATTATCTAGATATATATATATATACATACATACATACATACATACATACATAAATAAAGATATACATATATACATAAACATATAGATATATACGTACATACAAACATACATAAATAAACATGTACATACATACATAAACATATAAATATATGCATACATACATATATATATATGTAAAAGGAAGTTTGTAAGAATCATTTTGATATGGTCCACCGACTCTCTTTCTCTCTCTCTCGCTCTCTATCTCTCATGTCCCATCGATAAGTAAATTGCCACTTTTAAGAGATCGACTTTGAAAGGGTTAACCACCACTCCTAGCTCGTTATTTTGTATCTGGCGAGGAAATTCGTGCTTTGTGCCGACTTATCCACGTTTTCTCACAGTCTTTCTCGATGTACATAGTCGAGCAATCGAATGAACCACTCGCGAATTCTCTTTCTCTCTCTCTTTTTCTTTCTCTATTTTAATAGCCATGTTGAAGATAGCGCATCGAGAGCATACGTAATCTAAGGGAATGAATGTTCTATACTTCCTCTTTCTCTCTCTCTCTCTCTCTCTCTCTCTCTCTCTCTTGCACTTATCTATGAGATAAATAAAAAGATAGAAAAAAAGAGAATAGTTGAGATCGTTCGAATTCAAAAGTGCATCGCTCGAGAGAGAGAGAGAGAGAAAGAGAGAGAGAGAGAGAGGGAGAGAGAAAAAAATTATTAACTCTCCATGTATATAATTCTCAACTGAATTCTACTAATTGTAAGTTTAACTCCTAATCAGCGTAATCTTGAATACCACAGTGCATAGCAAATAGATTATCTCTCCTTATCTTAGATTCTTAAGAATCTTTAAAGATCATTCCAAAGAGAAAACGAACGTTCTGTAGTTTCGCAAAATTCTTATGTACGTATTATCGGGATAACGAAGGGGATAATACATTCGTAAATTTGTATCTTTTCTTTTTTTCTCTCCTTCTTTTTTTCTTTCGGCTCTATGCGAGCTATTAGAATTTTTAAATTACATATATATAGGATGAGTCAATAGTTTCGATCGGTCGACAAAAAAGTTGTTATTTTATAAATGAAAAACTTAAAAAAAAAAGTAAAAAAAAGAAAAGTAAGCCTACAAAGTCACCAGAAAAAGAAGACTAATTGATTTTTAATCGTTCTTTAATACTTTAAATACTTTTGATTCCAATGATAATGAACGATAATTTTAATCGAGATTATTCGTCGTTGAAAAAAAAATTTTATTTATTCTCTTTTTTTTTTTTTTTTTAACATCGCTGTTAATCTCATAGAATAGATTACACACACTCGTACATGTACATATATATATATATAATTATATATATATATATTATTTATATATGTACACCTATAAAAAATATAAAGTAGAAAATTGTACTATTCCACATTTTTTTCCACTTTCTTAGACGTAGTTGAACGATCTGAGAGTTTATTCGAGTAAAAAATTCTCAAAGTGTGACGAAGAAATAGCGTTAGTAGGGATTGGCCGGTCTGATCGGTTTAATAATAAATAATCGTTCTCTAAAACGATTCACGAGGTGATTTACGAGAGTAAAACGTTTCGTAGAGCTTCAAGCTAAACGGCAGCTCTCCCTCTCTCTCTCTCTCTCTCTCTCTCTCTCTTTCTCTCTCTCTCTGTTTATCGTTTCAAGGAGATAAACGAATAAAAATTGTCTATCTGCCTGACGGTGTCTAACGGAATCGAAAAGCGACGAGTTTCGAGGACGATCTATTGGGTTTTGCGCTCTTGGATCGCGATCTCGTTTGTATCTAAGAAGGCTATACTCTTCTTCTTTAACTTAACGATTCGCGTCGTTTCCCCGCAGCGAAACCGCGTAATCACGACGGTTGGTAGATAATAAATGTAAGGCAAAAATAAAAAAATAAAAAAAAAAGAATTAAATAAAAAGAAAATCCGGAAGACCCCCTCAGGATCGAGCCAATAAACCGTGAAACGATTAATTGTAGATCGATCGTTCGAAAGTAACCGGGAAACCAATCGAATACGATCAAGAAACTACGAATTATCGAATACTATACTCGTGGATCAGTTCTCTCGTGACTGAATTTTGTTGGAATGTTAAATGAAAAAAAGATGAAAAAAAGAAAAGGAAAGAAAATAGTTGAAAGGAAGTAACAAGCGCGTTAAAAAATAATTACGACAGAAAACAATTTGCCAAGTTTTCATATTTGGGAATTTTGTTTTCGAAGAATAAAAACGAAGGAACAAAAAAGAATATTGCGATTAATGCTTCGTGGAATAATAATACGTAATACCAATTAAAATTCTTTACGACGAGTGTTAACTCCTTGTAAATTAATTACAACGATCGAACGATTTTTATTTTTATCGCAATAAAAAGAAAAAGAAAAAAGATATAGAACATTCCTTTCGCGTATTAATGAATAAAATAAATCAATAAATAATAATAATAATAAAGATATAATAGATAAGAAATAATTAAAAAAAATAAATTAATTAATTAATAAAATTAATGACAATAATATATGTACGTTAATTAAAAAATGAAATTTAAAAAAAAAAAAAAAAGAAAGGAAGGTAGAAAGAAAAAAATTATAAAAATTTAAATTAAACAACGAGAAATTCGGAGAAGACATCGAATTTATTTTTTCATTGAAAAGTTTCAAATTTCAATTACGTATATCTCGATGAATGAATATTAAATTCAAATATTATTTTGTATCTCTATGATTTTCTCGTCGTATACGACGAGGTATTCATAGTTCGATCGATCGTTCTCCTTTAAGATGAAAACTGACCTATCCCAAAGTTATTTAAAGCCGTGCCGAGCTTCCTGGAATTAATATAGGTCAGAGATACCAAAGCCAAAAGAACATTACAAGTACGCACACATATTCAGATAACACAGATACACACACATACACATATTGCACACAATGAAACAGTGTTTTTTGTTCGAGCTCCGAAGTCGTAGCAGCTTCAAGCATGTTTGTTTTTATCCGTGAGATATCTTTGACGATGAATGAGAACGGTGTATGTATTATGCGAATAACCTTCGCTCGAACTTCATCTTCATCTTCATCTTCTTCTTCCTCTACTTCTTCTACTTCTTTTTTCTCTTTTTTCTTCTTAGAACGTGCGACGATTTCCGGGAATTACGTATGTAGGTGAACGAGGATCAGTGGGTTATAATTTTTTTCTAAATAAGTCGTGGATAATAAAAGCTTCATCACTGATTAAAGTCGGGAAATATTTTTGTAATTTTTATGGATTTTTTTTTTATGATATTAATAAAAATAATATATATATATATATATATGATATATTAATGTGTATATATATATATATATAAATTGTATTATTATATATTATTATTATATTATTATATAATTGTATTATCTTATATATTTATTATATATATTTGTATTATTAAAATATTAATAAGAGAGATAACTATTATTAAAAGTAATACTAAATATCACAAAGTATTTTGAAGATAAAAACTTATGAGTGATCTTACATTATTCTAATAAAATATATATATAATATTTATCTAAACTTAAATTAAATTATTTAATATTATTTATTTAATTTCTCTCTCTCTCTCTCTCTCTTTCTTTTGTTTACTCTAACACACGACTTAATAATCATTAACATAAATTCATGCAGAAAGAAAATAAAAGGGAAAACATTTTTGTTCGATCGATCGAAAATAATAGATCTATTATTCTCGTCGTAGAAATTTGAAAACAAAAAGAAGAAAAAAAAGAAAAGAAATAAAAAAATAAATCGTCCTTCTCTCTTTTCTTTATTTTATCAAATCGAATGATCTCCGACCACACGCAGTTGCGGTAATACCTAACTTGCGAAATGATTATGCTCGTTGCGGGATAATTCAACGATTTCGAACGTGTAGAAGAAGAAAACGAAGACGGAGACGAGAAGACGAGAAGTCGAGAAGATGCCTGAAGGCATTCAGACATTTTTTTATTCAAACACGCTAAGGAAAAACGATCACGTGGGTGAAGCTTTTACTATAAAACCCACGCGAGTAAGAACGTCGGACAGTACCATTTCCTTCCATTCGTAATGCCTACGCATAAGTTCTTCTTTTTCTTTTTTTTTTTTTATCTTTTCTTTTTATACTCTTTTTTTTTTGAGTTCTTTCCATAAACTCGCGACAGAAAATAATTCCGTTAAAATATTTTCGTTGAAATTTTTGTTTACGTCTTTTACGTAATTTACATTTTTTTATCTTTTTATTGTTTTTTTTTTTTTTGGAAGAATTTTGTTTTCTTCTTTTCATATTTCTTCTTCTATATTTCTAAATCAAACAAATTCATATAATTTATTTTATATATCATATAGATCTCGTTCGAATAGAATCTTGAATATCAGTCTGATGATTTTTTATAGAACGAATTAATAGAAGAATTTCTTTTATTTATCTGAAATAATTATCACGAAATAGACAATAATTGTGAGATCGAGAGAGAGAGAGAGGGAGAAAGATATAAAATGAAATGATATGTAATGAATTTTTCTTTTTTTTTTTTTTAGGAAAAAATAAGAAATAGTATTAGATCTAAAAAAAAAAAAAAAAATTCTATCTACAAAACAGACCATCGTACATAGAAAAAAACAATAATTCCAATAATAAACATTAACGATAACTACGAGAGAGAAAGATAGATACAATATTTTTCCGAATAAAACGGTATGAAAAGTCGATCGAGAAAAAAGTTACGGCTGTTAAAAAATAATTACTCGTTTAAAAATAGACAATAATGATTAAGAAAGAAAGAAATACGACGGACAGAAAGAAAGACAGAAAGAAGGACAGAAAGACAGACAGATAGAAAGAAAGAAAAAAAGAAAGACAGACAGAAAGACAGACAGACAGACAGACACTTGATATTAACGATCTTAACGATACTGAACGAGACAAAAGAATGGTGGTAGAGTTTAAAAATAGAGAAAGAACGAAAAATAAGGATAGAAAGGAAAACGTTACTCGGCACAAATTAGCTGTGATTATAACTGACGAGTTTGCGAAAAGAAAAACAAGGGAAGGAGTTACTAACAGCAAAGGCGGAAAGAAAAAGAGAGAGAAAGAGAGCGATAGAAAAAGAGAGAAAGAGAGAGAAATACAGAGAGAGAGAGAGAGAGAGAGAGAGAGAGAGAGAGAGAAAGAGACAGAAGTAGAGCGATCGATGAATCGGTGGTCTGGCTCTGCTTTAACAACGTCAAGAGAAATAGAAAGAGAGAGACAGAGACAGAGAGACATCCCGAGGCAAATTCCTTCTGCTCGATGTAATTATTATTCGTTCGTGTTCGTTTGCGAGATGGATGGAAACTGTAGTAAATAGAACGGAAGGTGTCAAGCGTGGGACGAAGCGTGTAGATGGGTTCGCGGGACGAGAACGACTGCCGTTAATCGCCCGGCGCCTCATTTTCATTCCTAACGAGATCAACAACAAAAAACAAATCATATAATAGAAAGGAAGGAAGGACTAACAAACGTCACTCGTTAATTACTATCGACTCCCTCTCTCTCTCTCTCTTTTTTGTACATCGTTTTTCCATTTTTTTTGCCTTTTTTTTCTTCAAAATCACCCATCCTTCGATTCACCCTCATCCCCACTCCACTCTATTTCATTCTTCGTTCGACACGTTTCCGTGAGAAGATGGAGAATAAAAAGAAATTATTCTTGTTACGGACGAAGGGAAAGAAATAAAAAGGAAGCAACGTTACTCGTTAATTCGTATATTTGTTTCCTCAGTTAATATTTCGAATCCTTCTTCTTCCAAATTTTATCATTATTTTTAGAAATAATCGACTGTTGAAATAGTTCGGTGGTATTCATTTCATCAGGAATATTCGTTGTTTATAACTTTCTATTCACTTTATATACAAGTTATTATTCTGGATATAATATCAGTATGATTTTTAAATCGATGAATATATCGACTTTTATGTTTTACACACACACACACACATACACACATATTTTATACATATATATTAACTTTGAAATTTGAGGAAAAAGAAGGAAAATGATTAGATTTTTTTTTCTAAAAAGTAAACGTCTACTTCTATAAATTTGCATGGATACATATATATGTATACATACATACATACATACATACATACATAAATGAATTAATAAATATATATATATACATATATATATACACATACCTACAATACTTGGTAATCAGATTTGAGATATCTTTCTGAGGAATATTACGCTTAACGGTCGGTGCCAGATCAAAGAAAGGAAGTTTTCAAATTGGTGGGAGAAGGAAGTAAGTACGTATGTAAGTACTTACTCGAGAGAGTACGCGTATAAATGGTTTAGAATGGTATATACGCAATCGTTGTGTATTACACGGGAACGAAGATGACAGGCGAGGATCGTGACGCGTAAGCAGATCGAGGAGCACGTATATATAGGGTGTTCTGATTCGACTTTGAACGCACATAAAAATAATTAACGGTATTAGGATTAATATTACAAAGGAAAAGAAAGATAAAGGAATAAAACAATATAAAAAAGAAATATATATATATATATATATAGACGATTCGAAAAATTATTAATGGATCTAACGAAATCCCTTCGATATTGTTTTCAATCATTAAATATATTATTCTAAATCGATTCAAATCGGACACCCCGTATAATATAGATATAAGTCAAGTAGTTGAGATCATCTTCGTTTGCTCTTATTTTCGTACCTTTTTCTTCGTCATCATAATCATCATTATCATCATTATCATCATCATCTTTTTACTTTGCATACTGCTACGTGGAATCTTACAATCAGATGATGATGTGACTCATCTCTCTCTCTCTCTCTCTCTCAACAGAGACTTGTTTTTTCTTCTCTTACGGGTTTCTTGCTCCCAAAGTATTCTCTTGCCATTCTTTTTTTATTTAATTTTTTTTCCTCTTTTTCTCTCGTGAACCAACGCTTACATTCTACGACTATAACGCATAACTATTTTTATATGTTACTCTATTTTCGTATATATAAGTAGTATATATATATGTATCTACCTACGTACGTATAGGTCAAGGTTCACGGATGTCACTAGTCCGATTATCATTTCAAAAGATTTTATCCCGTAGTCCTTCCATCTCTTAGAAATCTCCATGTTGGTACGTGTAGCCTCGACGAAAAGAAAAAAAATTTTTTATTTCCTAGACGGCCTTTCCACGACTCTCGAAGTGGTATTTTGAAACCGTGAGAACAGAAAACTTTTCGCGAATGAGAAAGAAAGAGAAAGAAAGAGAGAGATTGAGAGAGAGAGAGAGAGAGAGAGAGTATGATCTTATCCAGTGGCTTTACGCGAGTCGTTTGTGGTAAACGCGACAAATTTCTGTGATGTCGTGATGTCTTTGTAAGATGATCGGTAGACTTTATATGACATGAAAAATTTTTCTTTTTCAGGTATGCCGTTGTATGGATCTTGACCATAACTACACCAAGTTACAAGGTTACTATCGTTTATTTTATATTGTTATTATTATTAAAGTTATTATGTATTAATATATATATTTATATATTATATCAAGATTAAAATTATATTATACGCATGATATATCTCTATATATTATTTTATTACGACAATATATATATATATATGTGTGTGTGTATATTAAATTATATCAATTTTTATATTATAACATATAGACAATGTTTACATTGTTTTATATATATTTATATAACATTTTTCTTTCAATTTTAATTTTTTTTAACATTAAGACGAAATTAAATCACTACATTTTTCTTGTTCATGAAAAAAAGAAAATAAATAAATAAAAGAAATTTATTAAAGGAAATTCATAAAATATGACTTCAATCGTAAAAGGAATTTTTTATTAAACAGGCGACGAGTTTGGAGAATCCGAATATCGACGGAAATAACGAAGAAACGTCATTGGAAGAAACAACGGAGGATTATTGGGCAGGAAGTGGATCTGGACCGGAGGATGAACAATCATTGCAAAATGAAACGAGAGAAGCTTTAACCCACGAAGCGAGTGATCACGATGCGGTATGTTTCATTCGAAATAATAATATTTTTAAACTATACTTTCAGAAATTGACCAGAATTCTACAAGGTTAAGATTAAAAATGATTTTAAATATCAATTATTCGTTTACGAGATCTTTTTTACGATTATACATTATTATATTATATATAATACATACATACGTATATATATAGATTTGTAATTAAATAATAATATAACATAATTAGTATGACTATTACGCAAATATTACAATCTGAAAAAAAAATCACTTTAGAAGTTTTGCCTCAACCTGTGTTTATCTATAATATATATACAAAAGAAAAAAAAAAATACGCATAAAGTGTGCGCACAGATCGATAAAAGAAAGGAAAAAAAAATTTATAATGCAGCAATGGAATCGTAAACGGCTTCTCTTATTTTGCAATTAACACTGACGTGCGATAGAAATCATGAAAAAAAAGTGTAACGACGAGAGTTAAAATAGAAAATTGCAAAGGTTCGCGTGTTTACGTTCTTCCTTTTAAGATCGGTGTCTTCCATGGTTAATTGGTGAACGGTCTTCGTTCGGAGAGGATAATCAACGAACGATAAAAAGTAGACGACGATGATATAAAAAGAAAAAAAAAGAAAAACAGAAAAATGAGAAAAGGATGATGAAATGAGAAAAAGAAAAAAGGAAGTAGAAAAAAAAGATAGAAAAGGATAATATCGTCCACAGCTCTTCTCTTTTAACACTCCATTCTTCTTCCCTATTGATAAATAATAATCGATTATCCATTGGAACGCGTTAAAATTCTAAAATTCTTAAAAATTGACGAATGAAATTCTTTTTCTTTTCGTTCGTTGAAATAATATTCCGGTTATATAATAATTTCTTCTTTAATCGTTTTTCGATTTTTTTGTTCCTTTCTTTATCCTTCAATGATAGAATAAATTATTTTATTATTTATACATTTTATGTATCTATGCATTTATGTATATATACATTTTATGTGTAGATTATAAAATATAATATTTTATTTATCTATACATTTTATTTAAATCGTCTCGAAAATAAAGATAACAAAACTTGTTACGAAAACTTTCTACTAGTTACACACACACACACACACACACACACACACACACACACACACACACACACACATTTGTATATCTGTATATACATAAATGTCTATTACTAACATAATAAATTTAAATGGCTTTCACGTAAATGTAAACGAACTTACGCGACAAGTAAGTATTTATGAAAGACTCGATTTAAACGATACCGATCGCGAGTCATAGAAAACGTACGGGATCGAAATGCAGTCTGCCTTGACCTTCGTAGTCGTTGGAATAGTTTCGAGACAGCGAAAAAGGAGGAAGTAAGGGAAATAGAAATGCAGGACTTCTTCTTGATCGTACGAGATACATATAATATGCATTTAATAACCGGTCAATATACTATTGTAATAGTATTCCTAATATTATCGAACAGTATTTAAGAATCAATATATATATATATATATATATTGATTCTTAAATATATATCAATATATATAATATATAAATATGTATATATATATATATTTAATATTTTTTCTATTGTTTTTGTTTTTCTTTACCTTTCGATCGCTTAGTTAAGATATTTCTTTGAAAAAATTACAATATCGTTAATACCACTACGTCATTGGTAATTGACGTCATTGTTAATTGGAATTTTTTATTTATTTCTTCCTTATTTCAAGATTTTTTTTTTTTCATAAATTACGACGTGCATCCTTGCCATAAATTAAACTTGTTAATTTATTTAAAAAAGAAAGTAGATATCATCGATAAGATATTTTCTAATATCTTTTTACAAGTATATATACGTCATCTATCCATCTATCTATATATACATACATACATACATATATATATATATATTTATTTATTTATTTAATTAGTCCGGAAACGAAACGGGTTTCACGTTCATTCAAACATATCAGATTATCAGAAATGACACTTAGATTTAATCACGGAAATGATATCACTCGCATTTCTCTTTCAAGCGATCGGTTAATGACTTTCGACTTTTCCCTCTCTAGCGGGAGTAACTAAGTATGTAAGTACTTACCTACGCATCAATGTGAATTCCCATCAGCGTTATCGATCCGTGTCGCTCGATCGAAGACGACAGAAGGGAAAAACAGGAAAGGGAAAAGCGTTCTTAGATATCGTGCGAAACCGACGGCTAATAATAATAATGATAATAATAATAATAATAATAATAATAATAATAATAATAATAATAATAATAACAATATAAAATTTATATCGAAGACGATGTATCGATACTCGTGAGAAAATCGACGAATTTCGATTAATTTTGTCTTCTTGTTTTTATCTCTATTTTTCATTTTTTATTTTCTTGGTAATCGTTAAATCGAATTATTCGCCAATTGATGGAGTATCAGTCTAACGTTACAAAAAAAAAAAAAAAAGAAAGAAAGAAAAGAAAATGGAAGAAAAAAGAGAAGAAACAAAAAAAAAGAAAGAATTGTAGAAATTCAATTTTTATTTTGGTCTTCGTCCGAAAGAAAAATTTCTACTTCGAGTTCGCATTCGTCTACACAAGATTTACATAAGAATATAAACACCGGTCACGTTCGTCGGAGTTATTTTACACCTAGAGAAAAAAGAAATAAATAAATAAAAAATAAAAAAAGGTAAGAGAGAAGAGAGACAAAAAGAAGAAAAGTGGAATTCCCGAACGACATCGATCGCGATCTCGATTCCGTTCGCATTTTACGATTATCGTTATTGACGAGAGGTACAGATGATCGGTCGGCGTCCGATCTCTATCACAAAGGAACCGTAATGTTCCTTACTCTGTTAACGTCTTCGAAACGACAAGGAGGAAGAGGAGACGTGGATTGTCGGTAGAAATGTTCATTTTAAAAGATTCGAAAATATCGGGCCGAGTTCTCATTTACGGTAAAGGAAGAGGATCGCAAACGAGGGTGGGTGGGGTAAAAAGAAGATGGAGGAAGAAAGGATGGGAGAGAGAGAGAGAGAGAGAGAGAGAGAGAGAGAGAGAGAGGAAGCAACAAACAACGAAATGCGTTTTGAAGCAAGTAAGCAAGGGAGAGGAGTAAACGTGCCGAGTAAGGCCCATAAACGATTCCAACACCCTCCTACTATTTCTCATTCTACTATTTTTTATACTCTTTTCTCTCTCTCTCTCTCTTTCTCTCTCTCTCTCTCTCTCTCTCTCTCTTTCTGTCTGTCTTTCTCTTTTTCTCTCCTCTTTACCCTTTCGCGAATTCCAGAAACGTTCCTCAAAAGTGGAATCCGTGAAAAGCAATAATTTCTCGCTGGAATGGGAGAGAGCCAAGGAAAACGACTTTAAGAGCTTTCAGACAAGAAAGTGGAATATGGTGAAGACAGAGAAAGAAAGAAAGAGAAAGAGATAGAAAGGGTGAAAAAGACGAAGAAGAAGAAGAAGAAGAAGAGAAATAACATGCTTGTGCTTCTTCATAACTAAGGCATATGGAGGTTGTTTGCAACTTTTTAGTGCTCGGAACATTTACCACCAACCACGTGCCCTCCTTCTCATCCTTTTTCTCCTTCTTCTTCTTCTCTTCCTTGTCTTCCTTTACCTCCTCTTTCTTCTTCGAGTTTCCTCACCTGATTCGGCCGAGTAAGTGTCTACAAACTCGGCATGTATCGTCCTGACAACTTGACAAAGATTATTTCTCTTCTTACCCTCATCTTTTTCTTTTTTTTTTTTCCCTTTTCCTACTCATTCTTCTTCTTCTTCTTCTTCTTCTTCTTCGCCTTTTTCTTCTTCGTCGTCTTCTTTTTCACCTTCTTTTTCTTCTCCTTCTTCTTCATCTTCTTCATCTTTGTCGTCTTCTTCTTCTTCTACTTCTTACGTGATAGTATTAGTACTCATACATACATATCTAAGTATCTACACGTCGAACGAGTTGAAAAGAGATGGAAGAGTGTATACACGAGCTCGTAAAGCGTTAGTCACGCGCTGCTCGTGCCTCGTGTTTTTCGAGAGCTTCCACGAGAAAGAGAGAGAGAGAGAGAGAGAGAGAGAGAGAGAGAGTGTTCTCTCTTAAGAACGATCTCTTCTTCCTCTTCCTCTTTAGCATCATCACGACTTCGTACCATTTCCATCTACACATTGCTGTTCTTCCATGCTGTTCTTCCTACTCGGTAGCGATTTGTCGATCCTAGGGTTAAAGGGACTCGTTAACGTAGGTTAAAGGTCTTAGTTTGTTCCTCGAGAGAGAAAGAGAGGGAAAGAGAGAGAGAGAGTCGATCGTTAGGTGATCCAAGAGGAATGGGTGACGATGCGATGTTTGATAATTTAGGAGAAATTATTATACACAATGTTATATAAATATATAAGCGAATATAATACATATTATGAGTACGTATCCCATTTATTTTCTTTATATATATATATATATATATATATATATATATACACACACATATATGTACATCTTATTTATCTTCTTTTATATGAAACATTTAATAGGTTTATTTCGATAGTATATTTACATAGAATAGTATATAATTTCTTTGATATTTATATACCCTATGATATATATTATATTGTTATATAAATATTTATGTATTTACATATAGTTTGTTACATATCTGATTTATTTTATTATTCAATGAGGTTTAATAAATATTTGTTAGAACGATCGACATCGTTATAATTCTAGAGTTTCTAATCGTTTTTATTCAGAGATTGATCACGTTATTATTCCGTACTTTAATACGCGTATTATTTTATAAGACATATTTATGAATGACGTTATTTAATTCATTCGAAGGTGGTATATGTCGGAGAAGGAGGGGCATACGTTCCAGTACCATCTTTAAAAAATCGACCATTAAGTCCGAATCTTCAAGCTTTGCAAACTCTACAAGGTCTTCAAGGATTAACAGGTGGGGGTGGAACAGGAGTGGTGGCCGACGAAGAATGGCGAAGACATCCTGAAACTTGGGATCGAGAACATCGAAGGTACAGACCGAACACAACGAGAGTACAACGTAAGTGAATTCGATCGAACAAAATTCATTTTTATATTAACGCATTATTATAAATATATGTTTTATTTTTATTATTATTATTATTATTTGTATTGTTGCATTCAATCGATCATATAAATTTTGCGATAGACATTTCTTTACAATTATTATTATCGACCGATACATAACACTTTCATGTCATATTTCTATTACATAATTTTCTTGAATAATTATTACCGAATGTTACGAACAAATATTTTTGATCGATCATCGATTCGTATGAAACTGAAGCGAAAGTAAAAAAAAAAAAATGATCGATCGATAAAAACGAAATGATTCTCTTCATTATCGAAACGTTCTCCAAATGTTTCATTGATCCACGAAATATCTTCAATAAATTATTAAACACGATTCGAACGGAAAAAGATTTCTATTATCGACGATCTTCATTATTTTTAATTGATCCTTAGCTCTGAACGAAATAAAAAATAAATAAAAAAGAGGAGGAACAAACAAATATTTTTTGAACCGATCATCGTCGCGTGTAATTAGAAAGTAACGAGTCGAAGATGATCGATTAAATGTAAAAAGATAACTAAGTATAGAAGGAGAAAGAAATTTTCGAGTGTGATGGCGAATGGCTACCGTTAGAGTACGGGCAATTAAAACGGTGTCGGGAAGTCGTAGAACGTTGCTGACACCAAAAGTAGAAGGGAGAGAAGTTTAGCACGCCTTCTTCTCGATCCTCTTCACGGTTATCTCTTTATCTCTCTCTCTCTCTCTCTCTCTCTCTCTCTCTCTCTCTCTCTCTCTCTCTCTCTCTATCTGTATTTCTCTCTTTCTCACTCACTCTTTACCTTCTCTTTTGGAATCATCGACGAGATCTACGTTCGGTCTCGCTGTTGAAACAGTAAAGAAGATGTTTGACCGTAGAAAATCTAAGTTAATTTAATCCGGGATTACGGAAATGTGATACCGTGTAATCGATGATAATTAGAACGTTCTTATTCACGTACGCATTTTACAAATTTTTCATTGATTCATTAAGAAAAGAAAGAAAAGAGATAACAACGAGAAAAAAAAAGAAAGAAAGAAAGAAAAAATTGTTATCGATCGATTCGTGACATATATATATATATATATATATATATATATAAATATATAAAAAATATATATATATAATTTACCGTTGGGATAATTTAATGACTACTTTGATAACATCAACTATGATCGATAATAATAATATCGTATGTATGTCTACTATCGGAATTATAAATAATCGGAAAAATCGTCTAGATCGCCTTCTCTATAACTCGTTTGCAAACCTTTCATCGTAGTATGATAATTTTTTCGTTACGTTCGATAGAAAAAAAAAAAAAGGGAAAAAGAACAAACCAAAATAAATAAATCAATCAATAAAATATTCCCAGGTCAGGATACCAAATCGAAGATTTTTAGGTAATTTAACTTGACTAGGAAAAAGAAAGAAAAAATAAAAAATAAAAAAAGGGAAAAAAGAAAGCAAAGAAAAAGAAAAAGAAAAAGAGAAAGAAAAGAAAAAGAAAAAGAAAAAGAAAAAAGAATTATCGATTAGAAGGTCGAAGATTTGATCGATCGTTTTCTTTCTTTTTCTTCTTCTTCAAAAGAGGAGGAGGAGGAGAAGGAGGAGAAGGAGGAGAAGGAGGAGGAGGAGGAGGAGGAGGAGTAGGAGGAGGAGAAGGAGGAGGAGGAGGAGGATGCGCGAACGATCGTCGATGAGCGTGCGAAAAGAGAAAAGGCACGTAGTTATAAATGATAGATGCCAAGGTACGCGGTAGAAGAGAGAAAGAGAGAGAGAGAGAGAGAGAGAGAAAGAGAGAGAAAGAGAGAGAAAGAGACCCTCTATATAGTAAAGTTAGGTTCAATGAAGTCGTAAAGACGGCCGCGATGCACCGCGGGAACTTAAGGCCACCCGCGGTATCGTCAATTACGCGAAAGAAAGACCATTAACTTTAATGTATCCTCTTGCTATACATGCAAAGATTCTTATGTACGTTCTCATCCATATATTATACATCGTATTTCTCCATTTATCTATTTTTCCTCGTTATTACGTTAAACGTCTATTAATAACCATGTCGAGTATAACTCGACATTGTCGATATTCGTACAATCGGCAGTGTTAAGCATTTTCTTGCATTTTTTTTTTTATTTGTTTATTTTATTTTATCCTGTTTTTTTTTTTTTTCTTTCTTTTTTTAATTTTGTTCATCATTTCCCCTCGCCACATCGCATTTTAAAACGATGGATGAATCTCGGTCATTTTCCTTTCTTCCTTCACTCTCTTTCTCTCTCTCTCTCTCTCTCTCTCTCTCTCTCTCTCTCTCTCTCTCTATTTTTTTTTCTTCCACTACTTCTTCTTCTGTCTTTCTTTTTTTTCCTTGTTTATCATCGAGCGTATATCGGCCTTGCGCAATCCCTTCTATTGTCTACGCAGCGTCGTTTTACCGGACAATGAACACAAAGCATGCATCCGCAATTCTAATAAGCGTGCCTCTGTGTATGTAAGTACGTTTAACAGAAAGAAAGAAAGAAAGAAAGAAAGAAAGAAAGAAAGAAAGAAAGATAGAAATAAAGTGAAAGAAGATGTTGCTCGAAATGCACTCGTAGACAGGTAGACAACAGACAGAAACAGAGAGAGAGAGAGAGAGAGAGAGAGAGAGAGAGAGAGAGAGAAACAGAAAGAACAAGAGAAAAAGAGAAAGAATAAGAGTGAGTGAGTGAGTGAGTGAGTGAGTGAGTGAGTGAATGAGGGAAAGGGAGAGGGCAAGGAGGCGTAGAGGACGTTGGCGTGGAACGAAAAGTTGTATCATCGGAGAGGACGTCCCTCCGACTGAGACTATCTTCATCCTCCATCTGGCATATCTTTCTCTTTATCCAGCAACTCACTCTGCGGATTACATCGGCACGATGTAAACGGTTGCTTATCTATCACGAAGAGCGACTACGAAGGGACGACTCACCCTAACGAAACGCTTTACTTTCACTCTTCATCGTCGACCTCTTTTTCTTGACGAGCCTTCACGGTCCTTTTCCTAACGCGAAATATGGATTCCGCCCGAACGATTCCAAAATGGAAGGAAAGAGAGATTTTCTTTTTTTTATTCGATAATGTGCATTCTTTCTTCTTCTGTGTTTTTTTTCTTATTTCTCTTTTTTTTTTTATATATATAAATGATTTATTGTATTTAACATCCGTAATTGTATCGTACAAGACTTTGGTAATTATCTCGAGGAACAGATTCTATAGATGAATCTATTTTCTTTTTAAAGCGATATATCGATTTTATCTGAACGATTTCAAAATGGAGGGAGGGAGATATTTTCTTTTTTTTTTCGATAATGTGCATTTTTTCTTCTTCTGCGTTTTTTTCTGTTTTTTCTTTTTTTTTTTTTTATATATATATAAATGATTTGTTGTATTTAACATCCGTAATTGTATCGTATAAGACTTTGGTAATTATCTCGAGGAACATTGTATAGACGAATCTATTTTTTCTTAAAGCGATATATGAATTTTACCTACGTAATGGGATACAAGATTTTCTTCGATGATATACGTTTCTTTTTTTTTTTTTTATTTCAATAGGAAATTTGATATATAATTATATAAATTTTATGAGAAAACTTCCATTCCAAAATGGATACATAAAAGAGATTTTCTTTGATGACATGATCTTTTGTTTCTTTCCTTTTTGTTTATGTAAGAAATTTCTTTCTTAATTAACATATATAATTATATAGCTTTACAGTCACGTATATAATTATATAGCTTTAAACACACACAAGCACGCACACGCATATATATATATATATATATATTTTTTTTTTCAGATATCGAAGCGGAGTGCCAAGACGATTACATGAAAATCAGGATCGGCTTTAATGGATCCTTCACTGGATTACTCTACTCGGCAGGTAAAGTGACATGCGGAATCTTCTATCTGACTTATTATTCCTTACAAAGAGATACTAGTCGAACGAGGCGATATAACTCGAGTAATGCGATTAATCGCAATCGATCTCATCGAGTCGATCGGTTACTCGGTCCGATCGAAATGCGATTACGTAATCAGAATTTCCTCGAGGGTGAGATTCGAATCTTCGCTATCGTGTTGCTTCGTCAAGGACAATCGCATTTAATTACAGGATACTCCTACGATCCGGACTGCATGTACGTTAACGGGACGGGTCGTGATTACTATGAATTCTACATCCAATTGAATCGGTGCGGCACCTTGGGCGAGAACACTCATCACCAGGATAGCAGAAAGAACCCCACGGTGCGTAGATGAGACGTGAGAATGAAAAAAAAATTAATTAATAAATTTATTAAAAAAAAAAAAAAAAAAAAAAAAAGAAAAAATGCACTTAATGATAAAGATAGAGAGAATCGATATCGTCGGTGTACATCGTTGATCGTGTTTGATCGACGATAAGAGAGAAAGAGTGAGAGACTCATCATTGTCCGACCGTAGAAAAATCTCATGTGGAACACCGTCACCGTCCAGTACAACCCGCTGATCGAGGAGGAATTTGACGAACACTTCAAAGTTACTTGCGAGTATGGCTACGATTTCTGGAAGACCGTGACATTTCCATTTTTGGACGTAGAGTGAGTCTTTTTATTTATTTATTTATTTATTTATTTATTTCGTTAATATCGACAGATGCATATATATATATAAAATTTGATTAAAATCAATTTAATTATTTGTTATTCAATTAAAATTTGATCACGTGAGTTTCTAAAGATCTCAGAAATAATAGATAAGATAAATTAAATGATTCGATTTTTATTATAATAGTCGGAATAATCGATCATGATTGATTTCGATCCTAAGAGTCCCTCTTTCTATGTCCGTTATCCAACACCGTGGAATCGTGTTGTTGGGATACCGTGAGATAACGGAGACGTTGGGATCGTTGGCAATTTCTATAGCACCGTCTCCTTCTCAGGGTCGCCACGGGAAATCCCGTAGTCTTCACCCTCCAGCCACCGGAGTGCTACATGGAAATCAGATACGGTTACGGGACCACTGGAACTAGAGTGGCTGGACCAGTTCGCGTTGGCGATCCTCTGACTCTCATTATCTACATGCGCAGCAAATACGGTACGATGGTATTAACGTTTCTTTAGTTTGCTCACAATGAAAACGCACGCGTCATCCATATTTTCACATTATACGTTAAGGTATACCGATAACTCGTCATTTCCATTCCGCATCATCGATCCGACCGCATGCGGCCGTCTCTTATTACATAGTATATTTTATTTTTCTATTATACCTTGTACAGAGTTAAACCAATGAAAAATAAATCGAATCGAGATTTTATAAATTTTTATAAATTTATAAATATTAATATTTATCAAATTATATTAATATTTATGAATTTGCCGTTGAGAAGGAAAGGAAAAGACAAAAGGAAAGAGAATGTATTAAAATTACTGAGAAACTAGGTACTTCGTTGACGTCAGAGAAGAATTCATTAAAAAGCGAATAATTACGACGCAGTAAGCACGTCCAAGTAGATCGATAAATCATCTGTTTCGTCGTAGATGGTTTTGACATCGTAGTTAACGATTGTTACGCCCACAACGGTGGAAACAAGAGGATCCAACTTATCGATCAATACGGATGTCCCGTCGACGACAAACTGATTAGCAGATTTCGAGGATCTTGGTCGGAGAGCGGATTATTCGAGACCCAAGTGTTCGCATATATGAAGACGTTTAGGTTTACAGGCTCGCCAGCTTTGTACATCGAGTGCGACGTTCGTATGTGCCACGGTCGATGTCCGGTAAGAAGAAAAAGAAAAACAAAAGAATCAATCAAGAGAATCAATCTTTATTATGTCATGTTTTAACGTTGAAACTTTTAGAGTCAACCATGCCATTGGAGGAACGCGAAAAATGTTGCGAAAAGATCTGTGTCGGACATGATCGGTGGACCGACCACGCCAGCTACGAGTTTATCGGAAAACGTGAATCTTTTTCAATCTCTACGAGTTCTTCAGGAAGGAGAAGTGGACACGGAACTTTTCCAAAACTCTACTGCCGCTTCTCGCAATGGTAATAAACATATCAAACATTGTTGATTAAAATAAATACTTCGTATAATATTATAATAAATATGTACGTACTAATTTAGCAAATAAATTTGCAGGTCCAAACGATCCCTCGAACGACAGAGTGTGTTTGAGATCGAGCGTGATGAGCACGATCGTAGGATTAGGTTGTGGTATAATTTGCTTATTGTCGGGCACATTGTTAGCAATGTGTTCGCGAATGCGACGACAAGCGCGAGAAAAATTACTCTCCGATAGCATAAGCTATATGACGCACAAGGGTAGAATTAATTAAGTGGTCGTGGGTGAAAATATATCGGGGGTTAATTTCGTTCTTTCTTCCCGTGGTTCTCACGATTACAAAGTTTTTTACCGACGGAGATCGGTCAAGAAGGTTTGGGAAGGGGAAAAAAGGAAGTAAAAACGAAACGAGAATTCGTCGGTAAAACAGAAATCTGAATTACCGTAACACGATGTCGAAAGACGTCGACGTTATCGGGAGGGACGAACGATAAAAGAGAAACGAATGGATTTTTATCTAAATGCCAGCGAGTAAGCAGCAAGTTAACACGCTACTTCGACGAAAGACTTTAGTATTTTAGTGTGCCTAACGAAACAACAAGTAACGCCTTAACAACTTTAATTTACTATATAGTTTAACTCATTATATTATAATTCATTAATACTCAAGACGAGGAGCGTAACAGTTACGAATGACGACCTCGGTACTATTATTTTTTTTTTTTTTTCCATAACTCGATTTTTTCCGTTTTCATTGATGAAAACGTTTCCGCCGATAAAGTAGAGTTCGACCGGTAATGTAGCAATCATTGCGAGTTATGAAATCATTGTTACTCGTGATTTTGAACGAGTTCTTTTCGATTTCGTTACTTCGTGAAAGTACTTTTTCTATACTCTTTGATATTTTCTTTTTTTTTTTTTTGGTTTTTTATACCTGCGCTCTTTGCGACGACGTAGACCGATCTTTCTCTCTTTTATTCTTTTTACTATAACCATAAGAATTTTAACGGCAATCCGATTGCTTATCGTGCGTCGGTAATAGCGATAATAAAGTTTTCGAGAACTTTGCCAGAATCCTCAACGTATCGAGTTAGTTCTTAAAAATGGAAATCTCTTCGGTACTTTCGGGGGATGAAAACGAGCGAGAATTATAGTTTGAAGGTATTTTATTAATAATCTTCGGTGACAATAATTGTAAGTTCAGACGCTATTACTCGGCATATTCAGGAACGTAAAAATTATTTTTTTAGAAAAGAACCCGAGGGTAAGTTACCGTCAGTCGGTAATTATTTCAAGAACATAAGTCTTTACGAGAGCCATCCCTTAATAAAGGGCCACCCAACGTTTCTGAATGTTCGCGAATAATGTTAATTTACAAATTAAGCTTTCATTCGTTATTATACGATATGATAATTAATTGAATAATTAATTACACGTAGGATTATATAATGGCTAAAGTAAATACGTTGAAGCTCGAACCCTGATTTCTCATAAAATATGACAGGAGAGATACAAAAAAAAACAGACATTTATAAAAGATAACAAAAATTATATAAAAAGAAAAAAGTAAAAAACAGAAGGAGAGAAAGCAACAACAGACGCGCTTAGAACGTACGGCCAGTGAGGATTAAATAATATTTCGTGAACGTGTGAGTGCAAAGAAGAGAAAAAACAAATAATAAAAAGAAGAAGAAAAAAAAATTAAACGCATACAACTCGTTAGATCGGTTCATTTCATTTGAATTTTTTAATGTCTACGCGAAATATTAATTTCCCCTCCTGGTCGTTTTTTATTATATACACGCGCATACACATGCACGCAGCATGCAAATAGTAGCGTGTAAATACCTTTCGATTTTCCGTCCTAAAAAAACTCCGTCCGTAAGATATCCTTTCACTTATATATATATTTTTTTTATTTCCTTTTTTTTTATTTTTCTTTTACTATGGGAAGACATCAGGATTCATGCGATTAAGGATTAATTAGGTATTACTTGTAAATATAGCACTACGTCGATTATCTCATGATATTTATGATTAAGCTCGTGTGTAACAAGGTTTTCCAATAAACAGTACACGGAGAAATGAATTTCTCTAATAACGTATTGATACGTTAACTTTTTTTTATATTATCATATATAAGTACACATATGATTTATATCCATGTATATATAATAACCCATAAGTTAACCCATGAAAGCGATTATGAAAGATTATACTTATCAACTTCTTTTCTCTTTTTTCTTTGTTTTTTTTTTTTTTTTTTTTCAATGAAAATTTCACATCATCGCATTAAAGATCGAAAAGGGAATTCCGAAAAAAATTCTCTTCGTAATTACTCGCACATATTTATCTTGTAAGAGAAAAAGTAAACAGAAAAAGAAAAAAGTAGAAAAAGGAAAAGAAGAAGAAGAAGAAGAAGAAGAAGAAGAAGAAGAAGAAGAAGAAGACTCGTTCGTTTCTCAAACATTTTCTATATACGAAAAAGTAGGTCTAATAGAAAGAGACGAGCGTGACGGTGAGGGAGGGGAGAGGAGGGGGTGGAGAAAAAAGAGGAGTCCTACCTGAAAGTCGATTTTGAAAAATTCCTAAACAGACCGACCGCTTACGTTTGCTTACGGAACGGAATGGAACGAATCGTGTTTTCCAAACAGCACATCTTTCACCGTCCAAAACGACGAGGACGACGATTACCAAAAGAAAAGGAAAAAAAAAAAAAAACAGAAAGAAAGAAAAAAAGAAAGAAAAGAAAAGGAAGGCGGCAAACGACGATTTGAAAAGTCTTTCAAAAATGACGACGATGTCGGTCTCTCTCTCTCTCTCTCTCTCTCTCTCTCCATCTCTCGTCGGTGTCTCAATGAAAATCGAAAAAGAAAAAACAAAAAAGAAAAGAAAAACGAAGGCGTCGCGATATCTCATCGACACGAAGACGTTAACCGAAGACCGCCATTTATCGTTTCTCTCTTCGATCGTTCTCGATAACTCGAAAGATGAGATAAAAAGAAAAAAGAAAAAAGAAAGAAAAAGAAAAAGAAAAAGAAAAAGAAAAAGAAAAAGAAAAATGTCGGTCGTTGGTGGAACTCCCCGGGGGCTCTGTTACTTGGGGGAGTAATAAAAAACGAGCTGACGGACAGCCGGCGTCAATTCGAAGAAGATAAATCATCGTCTTGATCGAAAATTCGTGCTTGACTGTCCTTTATTAAGATGCGTTTTTAAGATCTTCTCCGTGATCGCGTCCAAGAGATTATCTCGGTCGATCGGTATCACTCGTATCTCTCTATCTCTTTTTGAAAGGTATACATTAATCCTTCCTTTTTTATTTTGTATTTTGTATTTTCTTTTTTTTTTTTTTTTTATCTTCATTTTGTCTTTTTGTTCTCTCTTTCTTATTTTCTTCCTTTTAGAAAAGTGAATGCATCATCATCGAGGTCATTCGGCGTTTGATCGATCACAAATTTATTGTAGAGTAGATTCAACAACATGGACATCACTCTTGATGGAAATTAATGTAATATTATAAGATAGATATAAGATATGACGAATATATAAAAAGATAAAATGGACGTAAGAGAACGAAAGAGAGAGAGAGAGAGAGAGAGAGAGAGAGAGAGAGAGAGAGAGAGAGAGAGAGAGAGAACAAAAACATAATAACACGATTACTTTGATAACGAGGGTAACCGATTATAAAGAAAATGTTGTTAATACGATGTTTCGATCTTTTTCCGAAAATAAGAGCCATCGAGATCGTACGGTAAGAAGCGCGTAGAAGGCATGCGGTGATTAATCAAGCGGCAATAAATTAATTGCCGCACTGCCAGGAATTAATTGCCGGCCTGGCAATAATTATGGCCAACGCAGAAATAATTACCGTTTCCCCGTGGCAACGCGTTGATCCTCGCTCGGTGATAATCCGCCTGTAATTCGATATCCGCTGAACTACCACCATCACCATCACCACCACTACCACCATCATCACCACCCCTAGCAGTCCTCTTCTCAACCATCGCTACCACCATCACCACCACCACCCCATTCCATCCCACTCTATCTCTCCACCCCCTATCTCATTGATCCTTTTCTAGCGTCCTTGTAAATCCGATTAAATTTCAGTAACCCACGTATACTCGATACGGAAGCCCAGCGCTAATGTGGATCGCGAGAGTGTTCCCGGCTCGATTAACGCCTGCCGATCTAACGATTTCAAGAAGTGGCCCCGATAGAAATCGTTTTACTCTCCTTTTGCAACACCGAGTGGGATGGAAAGAGAAAATCGACAAAAAATCAAGAATAATCGTTTATTAAAATATCTTATTTTTGATCGTGGTCATGTTCGATTCGTATGTATCGATCCAACGATATCAGCTGTTCGAGAAGTATTTTAAATCACGACAAAAGTGTTTCCTTTTCTTTTCTCATCTTTTTTTTTTTTTGTTCTTCTTAATTTTCTTTTGATATATATATATATATTCGTACGAAATGAATCGTACGTATCGATCAAACGAAGTCGGATGTTGAAAAATTATTCGAAATTTTGACCACGAATAATATACATCTTTTATACCTTCTTAAATAATATTTCTATCGAAATCGAACGAACAATTCGTTTGTATTGATCCAACAAATTAGCCGTTTAAAAATTATGATAAATTGTAAGAAAAATATATCTCTTTTCCTTTTGTCATATTCTTTCTGAATTAACGTTTCTCCTTTTCTTTTCTTTTTTTTTTTTTTTTTTTTTTTTTTGATGAAATTTAGAATAGGATAATAATAAGAATTGAAAAGTATCGAAGATATAAAGAAATTTCAGAAAGTATGATTTCGAGATAGATCCAATCTTCCGGTTTAAGGATCGTTTCCGGTAGCGTGACTTAGACAGAGAGACAGAGAGAGAAAGAGAGAGAGAGAGAGAGAGAGAGAGAGAGAGAGAGAGAGAGAACGATCGGTAGGAGTGGTTAGATATCGAAATGAAATCTCACGGGCTAATAAATACTCGGTTATCAGGGCTAATCGAGTTATCGCGCGATATGAAGCCGAGGGCGGAGTTTGCTGCTTCGAGCTGACCACCTATACGTTTATCGTTGTACTTGTGGTTACATCGAGCTTACGATCCCCCTTCTAAACTTTCATAGTATATACCTCTGTATTTAGTATATAAATATATATATATATATAATATAACTTTGTAGAATATATATATATATATAATTTCGTACTATAGAAGAGTACATACATGTATACATGCATTTATATCTACGTATATATATATATATATATATATATATATATATATATATATATATACTTGTACAATCAGAATTATGTATATATATATAAATAGTAAAGTAGGTAAGTATATGTAGTTGGTATCTAGAGACGGCGGACACCTATATACATTTACGTATATGTATACACACCTAATAAAACAGAGGCGTGGAGTGTAGAGATAGCACATAGCAGGACTGAAAGTTACATTAGATTAAAATCACCATTCGAATTTACTTTCCACTTCATCATTCGACCCCCATTTCCTTCCTCTTCTTCCTTTTCCTCTTTCTCTTCCTCTTTTTCTTCTTCTTTCGAGAATCAATCTTTCGAATTATCTCGCATAATGCGTCCTTTGTTCGTAACAAAAAAAAAAAAAAACAATATTGAAAAAAAGAGAAAATATTACATTCGTCATCGATCATCCCTTATAATTTATTAATTATTATCATTATTATTTCTAATAGTAGGAATGATAATAATTTCTTTCTTTTTCTTTACTCTCTTTTCTTTTCTTTTCTCTCTCTCTCTCTCTTTTTTTTTTTTTTTTTTTTTTTTTTTTTAACAATTTCGTCGAATTTCGTACGAGGAGAGTCGACCAATCACCAGGAACGAGCTAAAACTACGAAAAGAACTGGGGGAGGTGTAGCTAAGCGAATGGCGCAAGGAAATACTAACGAGCGCACGTGGATGCTCGTTAAGGCAAGCGTTAACGAAATTTACGAAGCTGCTCGCCAGTAACGAGTACGAGTTTCTCTCTCTCTCTTTCTCTCTCTTTCTCTCTCTCTCTCTCTCTCTCTCTCTCTTTTTAAAATAATACCATTAACAGTAAAATCTACGAGGAGTTTTAATCCACCATTCACCAAAATCGATTCGTTATCGATAAAGAATAATTTCTTTTCTGCTTTTTCTTTTTTTTTCTCTCTTCTTTTTTTTTTCTGTTTTTATCTCTGACAAGCATTATCGTTGATTTCTTTTTAACTGTTTCTTTTTTCTCTCCTTCTCTCTCCTTTTATATACGTATCTATTTGCACACATTCGCAAGCGCGCGTGCACGGAACGTTTTTATATCGTATGCAGTATCAGCGTTGAAAGACAGACGAAGAATTAAAACAAAAGTAAATAAATAAAAGAAAATAAACAAAAGGAGAACAAGTGCCCGGATTGTTACGTGAAAGTATTTTTCTTTTCTTTTTTTTTTTATTCTCGCTTTTTTTTTTCTTTTTTTTTTTTTTCTCTTTCACACACATTCGTAATTAGCTACACGATTCTCGTTATCGGCATTAGCATCCATCTAATTAAATATATTTTTTGTTTTTTCTTCTTTCTTTTATATTTCTTTTTCTGTTTTCTTTTTCTTTTCTTTTTTTCTTTTTTTTTTTTTTTTTTTTTTTGATTTCTTTTTTCTCTCCCGCCTCTTTCGCGAACGTCGCGATAGAGGAAACATAACAGAATCCGTCATTAACCGTCTAACTTGACAGTAAGTCACGTTTAAGTACAACTTTTGCACTGTCGCAAGTTTATATTATTACTGGTAGTTATGTAAATGCGTTTTAACGAGAAAATAAAATATAATTAGAGAACGATTTGCTCTAACGAAATAGCGCGAACAATTTACCCGTCCTGGTTGCTTTTTATCGCTCTTATTTTAAACTTAAAATGCGTCCGTCCCCTTTTAAAAACGTTTCTTTATGGAAAACACGTAAAGTAAAGATAGTAATTGAAAAAAAAAGAAAAGAAAAGAGAAAAAGAATATATATACACACACACACACACACACACACACACACATACACACGGAGAAGAAATATGACAAAAGATACAAAAAAGAAAAAAAAAGAATACATAAATAAATAAATAAATAAATAAATAAATAAATAAATAAACAGAAACAAACAAAGAAGAAACTTTATACGTGCTAGTGAACGAGTCTTGTTTAATATCAAATAGGTACGCTAAAAGTTGTTTGAAAAGGTTGACAGCAATGCGTTGAAAAGCACAAAAGAGAGAGATAGATGGAGAGAGAGAAAGAGAAAAAGAGAGAGAGAGAGAGAGAGAGAGAGAGAGAGATGAAAATAGGATCGGGGCTCGTTTAACTCACGTAACGCGCATGCGTACACGTTTATGCAGCTGCGGACTGATTTTACGAGGTGTTAACGTGCCTTTGAACGACAATATGTCATTACGATGATGGTCCTCGTCGTCGGACGTATGTCGTGCGACGTTTACGTCGTCGATCCTTCTTTACCCTTTGAAATAAATTCTATGTCGTTTGTATGTAGAAATATATAAAGAGGGAAAATAAGAGAGAGAGAGAGAGAGAGAGAGAGAGAGAGAGGAGAAATAAAAAAAAAAGGTAAGAAAGAAAGAAATTGATGGAAAGCCGAAGACGAGATGAGCCTAATGATACCAGCAAAACGTGCACTTTCCTCAATGAGGTGAGATCATTACTTTAAGCTTCGGAGAAATGTGTGTGCGAATTATCATTTCGTTTTTTTTCCACACGTCCATCATTGTCAATTTTTATGTAAAGCATAGTATATGTATATATAAATATTATTTTCAATTATTTCAAATATATATATATATATATATATATATATATATATGAATAATCAGATGTATAAATAGATAATTATCTACTTGTTTCTCAACTACTTCCGAATAAAAAAATATATATATATATGTGTGTGTGTATGTATGTATGTATGTATGTATACGTATTTATAAAGAATCAGACGTATAGATAAGTAATTACATATATCTCACAGAATTTCAAATAGAAAAATATGACAGAAAAAGAAGCATGTATATATACGTTCACCTATGTAGATATATGTACTTATAAAGAATCAAGTGTACAGTCAGTTATTCATTTCTCAAATATTTTCGATTCGAAAAAATGACAGAGAGCATTAGATATACGTATATATTTATGAGAAATCAGGTGTATAAATATTATATACACATACACATATATATATATATATATACATATTTATCTAACAGTTTCTGAAATATTTTCAAGGAAGAAAAAAAAGTAAATCATTCGTCACGTCAGTCGATTTAATTTATTAGAATAGAAAAGAAAAAAAAAAAAAAAACGAATAAATGGGAAAAACTAGATAAATCTACAAATTCGTTGTTGACGAATTTACACGAATCGTCTACTATCGTAAATTTCTATTCGTCGCGCGCGTAACAGTCGATTAATTTATGAAATAAATAAAAAAAATAAATAAATAAATAAATAACCTTGCAAATTTTTGAAATAACAAATTTATCTATGTCGCGAGCATTTCGTGTCCTACGTAGAAGTATACCTCGTGGAATCTCTTAGAGACTTGTAACACGGATAAATGAATATTTATGGGTGTTTACAAAGATTGAAAAACAAAAATTTAAAAACACATAAAAAGAAGTAAAAAAGGAAACGAAAATAAAACAGACAGAAAGAAAGAAAGAAAAAGAAAAACAAGAACGGACGAACGAATTCGACTTAATGAGATATTTTCAGAAAGGTTCTCGTCGCGAGGAATCGCTCAGGGTCCGCCATTTTTCCACTTACGATGAGTCTTCGATAAAGCAAAGAGAGAAAAAAAGAATACGAAAAAGGGGAAGAAGAGAAGAAGGATAAGAAGGAGAAGGAGGAGGAGGAGGTGGAGGAGGAGGAGGAGTAGGAGAAGGAGGGACAGGACCTCCATCGGAGGATTATGACGCGGTCGCGAGTCCACCTGACCGACAATTTACGAGCTGACATTTTTTACTCGTTCAGTCCCGTATCGGCTTCAAGATCGGCCCATAATGAGCCTTAACGATCGCCTCGGGAGAAAAAAACAGAGAGAGAGAGAGAGAGAGAGAGAGAGAGGAGGTGCGTCGAAGAGCTCGAAGCACTCCTCACGAATCGAGGGAAAAATAAATACGTGATTCAGGGCGTGCGTGCACGCTACCGAGAGGTAGAAAGGAACGAAATCGATATAGGTAAAGGTAGGTAGGTAGGTAGGTATGTAGGTAGGTACATACATAACTACTTACCTATGTATGCGAATTCGCGCGATCTTTATCCTACAAACGTTAATAAAACGGCACCCTTCGTGATTTTCTTCCTTGATCGTCGTAATCCTCGTCGTTCTTGTCGCCGTCTTACGAGACGTCGTCGAACGAAAAACGACCATCGTAGATATCGATCTTTAGTTTCCGAAAGTAGTGAATTTTTAACGATACGGTGCTACGAGTTTTATTTTTTTTCTTCCTTTCAAGATTATCTTAACGAGAGGAAGGGGTTGGAGAAGGAGGAGGACAGAAAGAGTTAAGAGTTAGAATTTAATGAGAGAAGAAAAAGATACCACTAGGCATAGTACGTATAGGATAGTAAAAATGACGAAAAGTCGATGACGGCCAAGTGGAACGTCTGTCGGATGAGAGACACATAATAACGCGAGAGGCGAGAGAAGAAGGGGAGAAAGACAAGGAGAAGGAGAAGGAATAAGAGAGGGAGAAGGAGGTGGGGGAGGAGTAGGAGGAGAGGGAGGAAAGTGAGACGAAGAAAGGCAAACAGCATGTTCCCTGGTAGTATTCCTGTTGGTGGGGAGAGACAGAAGGAAGGAAGGAAGAAAGGAAGAAAGAAAGAAGAGGTGTATGAAGAAAAAGAGGAAGATATCAAAAGAGAGAAGTAAGAGAAAAATAGTGCCTCGGTGATGGAAAGGGAAAGACAAGAGAGAAAGAGAGAAAGAAAAGAAAGAGAGAGAGAAATAGATAGATAGAGAGAGAAAGAGAGAGGGAGAGTTAGCGTTAGTTGCGGTGGAATGGTGGTGGGTGTTATTTGCGGGGTGCGAGGTAGGGCGGGGCATAGGGGTCGCGTCGACCAATAAGCGTGCGATCGAAAGTAGTGGTGGGGTGGACGGTGAGCGTGGTCAGGGCGACGTTTCGTCGATCGGCCGGCAGGTGTCGGGCGAGCGAGCACGCGAACGGGTGGGTTGCGTCCGCGTGGGCGTGGCCTACCAAAAGCCACGCCCGGTAACGCCCACCGTCGACCCACCCGCCGTTTCCTCGCCACAGACGCGTCGCGGCAACCAACTGGACACAAGCGGCACAGCCCGGATTGACGGCGCCGCACAACGGCTCCGTCGAAAGCAGCGTCTACCCAGGAGCTTCTACGGTAGAGTTGTCTACCGTCTCTCTCTCTCTCTTTCTCTCTCTCTCTTTCTTTCTCTCTCTTTCTCTCTCTCTTTCTCCTCCTCTTTATCTTCACTTTGCTCTGTCATCGTCATCATCGTCCTCCTCGTCCTTGTCCTCGTCGTCGTCGTCGTCGTCGTCGTCTTCGTCGTTGTCGTCGCCGTCGTCGTCGTCATCGTTGTCGTCGTCGTCGTCGTCGTCGCCGTCGTCGTCGTCGTCGTCGTCGTCGTCGTCGTCGTCGTCGTCGTCGTCGTCGTTGTCGTCGTCGTCGTCGTCGTCGTCGTCAACATCGCGTGCGTTCTCGTCGTTGTTCATCGACAATTCACTATCTGCCCGGCCGTTACTTCGATGGTGTCGTCCTAACCGTTTGCTTTCCCTTCGGACAGGAGTATAGTGCGTGGTACTACTAGTCGCGTCGAGTAACCGTGAGAGAAGAAACCGTGCATTAGTTCGAAGGAAACAGTGTGTGCGCGTTGCTACTTCGACGTGCAACACCCAATACGTGAAAAAAGTTTCTTCCGCTTGTCGTTGACCTGTACCCTTGGTGATTCGAACTCGAGGTGAGATCTCTCAACGTTTCGGCTAATGTTCGAGAAGAAGCCAGCGGGTTGTGTTGCATCGATCGATCTCGAACCCGAGGAACCTTTTCTGAAGCGGGGAAAGGTAAGAAGAGATGGACAGGGATATACGAGCGAGCACGAGACGAATACGAGGCTGCCCGTCGGAATGGGAAAGGTCGAAGGTAGCGTTTTACGCCTGAGATAGATCGTAAGTCGAGCCGGAGGAAAGAAGAGTGAAATAAAATTTCGTCGATTGGTGACAAACGCGTTATCAACGTAAAGTCTTCGTTGATCGATGATGTTCCTGGACGTAAAGCGTGACGGATGATCGGTGGTGAGTCAGTGACGACGAGACGTCGAAAATAATCGGTAGGAAAGAACGATGCGTCTACCGAGGTACAAATGAACGATATCGATTCCGCGAGAGCGGCTCCGATGGACGAGCAGGGATGTTGACGAAGCATTCGATCGAAGAGAGGCCAACGATTCGATCGGTCTAATCGAAGGATCACTCCTTGGAAAAATGTCCAACACGAGCGTCGAATCCTCGTCGACTTTGGCGGAGACAACGGACGTTCGAGAGATGAGGCAGAATCAATCGCGTCTCGATCAGGAGACCGAGGAATCGGAGAAACGCGATCAGGAGAGATGCGAGAACGCGGAGAGCGACTGCGAGAGCGATACCAGCGAGGTGCTCAGCGTCGGCAGCGAGCCGACACCGGCGAGCGTCGTTGGTGTCAGAGTTTGCGGTGGAACGAAGTACGGCGATCAAGAATCAGCGAGTAGTCGTGGTGAATTTCGGGAGGAAGAGAATACGAGGATATCGGCGACCCCGTCGCCTTCCAGCTCGACGAGCTGCAACGACAGTTACTATCATCGAACTTCGAGCGGCGGTGGTGCACACGTTTCCGCGCCGAGTCCTCTGGCCTACAGTCAACCGCCGTCATCGCCGACGGCCTCCTCGGTCAGGTCGCCGGCATCTTCCTCGGCAACGGCCTCCTCTCCGGGCCGACCCGAGACTTCTGGACAGGAACCGATACTCCCTAGGTATCAGGTAACGGGAGGTCACCAACACCTCCTGCCTCGGTATGCCTCCAGAGAAACCGAGATTCCGGACTATCCGACTCGCGTTCAGCACGGATTAACTCACGAGATAGTTTATCCGAGCGTAGAGAGACTACACCGTACACCGATAAGCGTTCCACTGGTAACCAGGCTGTCGTTGTCACCACCGTCGGCCATGACCGTATCCGGACTTCAAGCGACCACGCCGATCCTTCATCCGAGCGCGTGTAGAGACCCTCGAGAAACCGCCTCGCTGATGCCCCATCCCGGTCAGCATCTCCATCACGCCAGCACTCACGGTCACTTGCATCAAACCTCTCAGGTACAACACGTGCCGGCAAACGCGTCGGTTCATCAACATCAACATCATCGACTCTCGGTAAATAAGATACTCCAAAGAGACGAGTCCTCATCGCCGACGGCCAGTGCGAGACCCGAGGAGAACGGTCGTACCGTGGCAACCACGAACGGAGTTCAGAACAACGCGAACGGTAATCATCACAATAACCACAACAACAACAACAACAACAACAACAACAATCTCCAGCATCAGGCGGGTCTTAAGTTTAGTATAGACAACATATTGAAAGCGGATTTTGGTAGGAGGATCACCGATCCGATTTCATTGAAGAAATCCAGACCTAAGAAAGCTTCGTCGAGACCTATAGATCTCACGAAAGACTTTTTGGAATCGTCTTCCGAAGGATCCGAAAGGAGTAACTTGGAAACAGTTACGACGAACGCGGCATCGCCGACCGGCGTTCCCGCAGTTGTCCCTACGAGCAATCAAACTTCCAACGCACCTGGACCACCTTCCTCCGACCCAGGGAAACAAATGCTCTGGCCAGCCTGGGTCTACTGCACGAGATACTCCGACAGGCCATCCTCCGGTAAGTTTAACAACGCGATACAATCCCCTTTACATCTATTCCCTTTGACAAAACATATCAAATCCAACTCGAAAACGTAGAGACGTTTTTATCCTATCGTTTTTATCGTCGGTTAAAAGGGCCCGAGTTTTCTAATTGGTTAAGAAGATATTCGGCTACCGGGGTTTTGCGATCGAGCGATCGTTAGTCGATCCGATCGTTATCTTCGCCAGGTCGTTCTTTTCTTTTTCTTTTTTTTTCGTTATCCTGCCCCCACACCCCTCTCTCTCTCTCTCTCTCTCTCTCTCTTTCTATAACTCTTTAATAAACCCAACCGACTCGTTTGGGCTACCAAGTTATACATACATACATACATACATACATGCGTACATACATACATACATGTACATACACCTAAGCCTATTACATCGCGTGGCTGTAATTTCGCGAGGATGGATGGTCTTTACGAGTGACACGAGAAAACGTGTAATTACTTTGACTACTCGACTCGACTCGACTCGACTCGACTCAACTCGACTCGACTCGACTCGACTCAACTCGACTCGACTCGACTCGACTCGACTTGACTCAGAGTGGCAACTTGATGAATAGCAGAAACGTTTCTTCGCGTCGCACTCCTCCGATCTACGTTTCGTATTGTCGGTTGAACAATCGGTTAAAGTGTTAAACGTTCGTTAGTAGCTTCGTTCGTACTCGCGAAAATTTCTTCCTCGCTGTGTGAACTCTCAGAGAGGTTCACCTCTCTCTCTCTCTCTCTCTCTCTCTCTTTCACTCTTTTTTTCCCTAACGACAGGAACTCACACGACAGGTCTCTGCTCTATGGGATTATTATTAGCGTTTCTCCTTGTCGGCGTTTGGAAGATAGGATCGATCTTCAATTACTCGCCGAGTTATACGGATTATCGTGGTTGGCTGAATGTTAAAATAATTGCACCGTTTTAACTCTTAAACCGTATGTATGCATTATACCTAATCTCTTCGTATACAGACAGAGAGAAAGAGAGACAGAGAAAAAGAAAGAGAGAGAGAGAGAGAGGGAGAGTGAGACGAATACTCACATACACCCGCGCGCATAGGTATTAATCATAAATATAATCTAAGGTGGATGTACTTACGCTCACACTAATCTATTATTATAACAACGTAGGTATCTACATAAGCAAATAGAGTCCGTTAAAACGATTAAATTTAATCACTGTAATAGCGTGTAACTCTCGTCATAGTCCGTGCCAAGTTCATCGATATCATCGTAAAAATAGGTTCTCACATATGTAGCTTTACCTACGTAAGTAGGAGGAAGGTGTAGGACTACTTTCGCGTGTTCAACGACGAAAGAGAAATAATAATGTGTTTGTCTGTTTGTGTGTATGTGTTTATGTGTGTGTATGTGTGTCTATCTATACGCGTTTTTATAAATATATGATGTTTCTAACTGAGATTGCTTTACTTGATTTCGTCGACGATGATCCGAGTAATTAATTAATCGTAAGGACTATTAACAATTGTACTTCAAATTCATTTACTGAAATCAATATATCAATAGCTTGATTATTCTTGCCGTCTTGATTATCAGACGAGTCCTTTTCGATTCGAAGTCAAAAGATAAAAATTCTCATAAATTTTTTCATAGATTCTTTCGGATCTTCTACGTAACTCGCAATAAAAATGATACGTTTCGCAAGAGAGAAGAGAGAGAAAGATAGAGATAGAAAATAGAAAAGTAAAATATTCGTTGACGAAAGATCTCAAAGAGCATCAAGCTTTCATCAAATTAAACGGACGATAAGAAATTTTCTTTTCTTCTCCTTTTTATCACTTTCTATCTGAAATAAGAGTTTGATTAATCGTTGGAATTTTTCTTTTCGATTTGACACGAATTATATTTACGTAAATATATGTATATCTCTTTTCTTTCTTATTTTGTCTTTCATTTTTCTTTCCTTTCGTCTTCCATCTTTCTTTCACTTTTTATCTTAAATAAGAGTTTGTTTAATTGTCGGAATTTTTTATTTCGATTTGGTATCAATTGTATTTATGAAGGTACTCGTATATTTCTGCGTTAAGGGTTAAAGGAAAAGTAGAGGAGTGAGTGAATGAATAAAAGATAGAGATAGATAGATAGAGAAAGAGATATAGAGATAAAGAGAGAAAGAGAGAAAGAGAGAGAGAGAGAGAGAGAGGGAGAGATGGAAACGCAATTTAATTTTATTTCATTTCGTTTCATTCACGTTAAACTTGAAACACGTTTGATGATTCACGCTTTTACGGTCTCTAGGTTTTCTCTTCTCAAAGGAAATATTATTTATTTATTATGTAGAAAGGAATCTTGATAACGTTTCTCAGCTGGTAAGGTATATTATATAGAGTTTTTCAGAATTAAGTAATTATGACGAGAATGTAAATGTTTTGCATTCTGAAATATAGAAAAACGGAAACAGAGAGAAAGAGAGAGAAAGAGAAAGAGAAAAAGAAAGAAAAAGATAAAAAAATTGGTTTATTGAAACTAACGTAAGAATAAAAGTTCATTGGCCTCAATCGTTAGAACGCAAAAAAAAAAAAAATTAAATAAAAAGATCATCGTCTTACCTAACGACGTATTAATGATACCTATTTAACGATTATCATTCTTGTTGGGAGTTAACATCAGTACGTTTACATTATCGTTCGTACCCGTAAGGGCCTTCCGGAAATCGTTTTTTCTTTGACATTCTAATGTATCTATATGTTCGTGTGTGTGTGCGCGTTTATGTATACGTGTGTGTATCTCTCTCATTCTCTCTCTCTCTCTCTCTCTCTCTCTCTCTCTCTCTCTCTCTCTCTCTCTCTCTCTCTCTCTCTCTCTCTCTCTCTCTTTTTCTACGCATTTAAGATTAATTATTTAAATCCAATTAAGTACGCCATTAATTTCTCGCTTGAGAAAAATTTTTTCTCTATCTTTCTCTTTCTCTTTCTTTCTCTGTTTCTTTCTCGAGTATGTTACGGATCCACCGAATTAGCATCGATCGGACTGTAAACGTCTAATCGTGATTTATGGCTCGAGGAGAAACATAAGATCGCTGATTTGTTCGAACGAACACGTGTATCATACGTAAGGTATATCAATGCTATTATGTGGCTCTCTGTATTTATATATATGTGTGTGTGTGTGTGTGTTTGTGTGCTTGAATATGCGTTCGTCCATTATACGCAAGAGATTCTGGCAACATCATCGCACAAACGTCACGACTTGTCAAGCAACGAAGTACTTAGAACGAACAGGCGTGTGCCATTGTACTCGAGTTTATCGACGATACTCTTGTTAAATAGATATTATCCATATATATATATATATATATATATATATATATATATATAATATGTATTAACGTATTTGGTTAATCAAGGAATAAAAGAAATAAGAAGCGAAGCGAGAGTTACTCGTAGAAAAATTTATGATTATCGTGCGAAACCAAGTGATAAGATTTTATTGTATCGTTTTATCGATAGATACGTAATTTTATTTATAATCGTCGTTATTCTTATAAAGATTTAGGTATCTTTTTTTAAAAATAAGGTTTTTTTTTTATTCCTATTATCACTATTGTTATTATTATTGTTATTATTATTATTATTATTATTTTTATTATTTTTATTTTTTTTTTAAGGATTCTCTTCGAACACTCGTTCCATGTTTGAGAAGCATTCGAGCGAGACACCGCGAAAACCGCAATTGAAAAAATGTGGTTTGCGTTTTACTCAGGTCGATCGTCGATAATTACGAAATTAAATCTCTTTAGTAAATTTTTTTCGTTTTATTATATAATAACGGAGATACAGGGATGGTTACAAATTGTTACGACAAAATATTAAAACGAATTTGCAAAGAGCTGTATAATTTTTTCATACTCGGTTGAACTCGATAATTACGGAATTAAATCTTTGGCAAATTATTATTATTATTATTTTTATTTTTATTTTTATTTATTTATTTATTTATTTTTTTTTCTTTATAAGAACGGAGATACAAGGATGAAAGACAAATTGGTACATCGAAATATTAAAACGAATTTCTAGAAAACCGTATAATTTTTTAATACTTTGATCGAACTCGATAATTACGGAATTAAATATTTGATAATTTTTTTTCTCTCTCTTTTTTCTATCTTTTTATTTATAACAACGGAGATAGAAAAATGGTCGCAAATCGTTACAACGAAATAATAAAACGAATTTCTATAAAATCCGTATAACCTTGTAATACTCTATTAAACTCGATAATTAGAAAGTAAAGTCTGCAATAATTTTTTTAAGAACGAAAACAAACGTTCGCAAATTGTAACGATAAAATGTATTCCAAAAAAATCTATAGATAATTATAATCCTTTAATACAACAACCTTAATAACCAATACCAACGTAACAAGACGCGTTATGTTATGAAAAAGAAAAGTCTGAAGAAGGAATGAAAAGAAAAGAAAAGAAAACAAAACAAAAAACAAAAAAAAAAAGAAAAAAAGGAAAGAAAATTAAATGAGATCGTTATATTAACTGACTATGATAAAAGTTAATAGTAAATACATAGTTAAGATAATTGGCGTGGTAGTTCAGTGCGAGACTGACTCGAAAGTGAAGTTTGTGCCAATCGTACGAGTTTGGTTTCTATCGGACGATCGTTGCTCGAACGTTTAGAGATAGATATATACAGAGAAACAGACAGACAGACAGACAGACAGACAGACAGAAATACAGACAGACATACAGAAAGACAGAAAGACAGAGAGAGAGAGAGAGAGAGAGAGAGAGAGAGAGAGAGAGAGAGAGAGAGATAAAGAGAGCAAAAGAGCGAAAGAAAGACAGAGAGAGAAAGATAAAGATACACTTATGTGCATACATAGGTAAGTACATATGTAGAAGAAGTAGTTTCGTTATAAAGCGCGTATCACAGAGAGCGTCGACTGGCAACTAATGACAGAAAGATCGTTCGGAGTCCGATAATGAGGGTCACGACTAATGGACGGTCGGACGTGCACAGAGGAGCGCGTTTAAGATTTCAGTAAGTGAATTTGTAGGCGATCGCTATCTCGCTGAGTATAAAGCGCCTGCGAGTGAAAGGCCCGCAACAAGTACGTACATACTTACACTACCCTACCTAACCAACTGAGCGAGCAAGCAAGCAAGCAAGCAAGCAAGCAACCAACCAACGTATCAACCAACCAACCAACCAACCAACCAACCAACCAACCAACCAACCAACCAACCAACCAAGTAACAAACCCTACTCTACTACCTATGAAACGATCTAAATAAAGTAAATCTCGATCTCGTACTTGCGAAGATCACTGATTATGATAGGAAGGAAATAAGAGGAGGTATCTCGTGAAGAGGGAAAAGAGAACAAGTCGATATTATTATTACTTCATCGTGGTCACGTCGTTAAAAAGAGGAGGAAGAAAGAGAGAGAGAGAGAGAGAGAGAGAGAGAGAGAGAGAGAGAGAGAGAGAGAGAGAGGATTCAAGACTTTATGTAGATCGTTCAGAGAGATCATGAATCTCCAGAGTGAGTGTAAGTGATCGAACATAAAGCTTTCGCGAGTACTAAACGTGGGAGGTTGAAGATCGCATCTGCTACAGGAAGTTGTTTGTCCTTCTCCTTTAATCAAACGAAATCACGACCGTTTAACTAGGCCAATTTCCTTGTAACCTTCGTATCAAGTAAACGTCGAGAGATTCGTCCTTTGATATTTTTTATTAATATCGAATATGGATTAGTATTAACGCGTTAAGTCAAATAAAAAGTAGAAGGAAAGGAAAGGAAAGATATAGAGAAACAGAGAAGGTGAATAAGAGAGAGAAGAAAGAAAAATAAAAATAAAAATAAGAAAGGATCATCGATCTCTTAATGATCGAAAATGATCCTCGTTAAATGTGTCTGAGTGTATCGTAACATACGAAAAAAAAATTTAAGGGTCGATTGAGGACCGGAAATGGACCTGTCGTTAGCGACAACCACATGATGGACGTATGTACATACCTACAACATAAACGTATATCTATGTACATAGATTGAAGTAGTGTGTAGTACTTACACGTATATATATATATACACACACACACATATGGATACACACATACATATATATGGATACATATATATATATATGGATATACACACACATATATATATGGATATACACACAAATATTATGAAGGGATAGGGTCGCTCGGTTGTTCGGTTGGTCGCGCGCGCGCACACGCCCGACTTACGTGGGTGGGCAACCTCGTGTCTCAGATTCTTCGGGCACACGAGGTACATTCCCTTAACGCGCTCGACGACACGTGGCACGGCTGCAAAAGATTCGGTAAATTATTAGCAGAAAAGCAACCGGATTCCAGATCAACATTTTACTCTCCTTTTCTATCTCATTTTTAAAGAGACATTATTAAAAGGCCGATACTCATTTCTCGTTTCTAAAATTGTTTTTCAATTCTTGGTATTGTTGTTGTTGTTGTTGTTGGTCTATTTGTTCTTATTCTTTCTTTCTTCTTCTTTTTTAACAAACTCGTTAATTCGACATTAATTTTATTTAGGATTGTTATTTTAGATAGATAGAATGAATTTAACGCAACGGTTGAAGTATTAAAAATTGTAAGAAAAGAAATTGTTCGAACTCGGAATTTCTTATATGGCGAGATTTTGATTTGTAGAAGAACAAGTTCGATGATTGTTTCTTGCGTCTTCTTATCGATGCAAAAATCGTCACGTGCGTTTCTTTGAATTTCATGAATATAACTTTTACTGTGATGGAATTGTGAATTCTAATGGAAAAAAGATTCGGTGCTCGCAGTTTCCAAACAATGGTATTCTAATTATCAGATAGATCTAAACGATCGTTGATCACTCGATTAATTACCGAATAACATTCTCATCGTTAGAATCCTTCAAATATTTCTTTCTCCCGTCTAAAATAATTAATAATGATGATATCTGTTAATTCGGTAAATTCCAAACGTTGAAGGAAGTCTTTCTTCTGATCGATAAGAGAATGGATTTGATAGACACAGTTTATTAAATAAAAAAAAAAAAAAAAAAAAAAGGAAAAAAAATCATTAACGAACGAACAGAAGCGATACAAAGTATAAAACGTATAAAAGATATGAAACGTTTTAAACGGTAAATTGGGGAAGGTATTATTGATGGCAAAGGATCGTTCTTCTCGAGAAGAAGAAGAAGAAGAAGAAGAAGAAGAAGAAGAAGAAGAAGAAGAAGAAGAAGAAGAAGAAGAACAAGAATAAGAGGAAGATGAAGAAGAGAAGAAGAAGAAGAAATCTAACGGTAAAGGGAACGTGGATCGTTGGTACTTACATAGACATACACGTATATATGTAAGTACAAGTTTGAGAGAGGGTCTCTCTTGCCGGTCGATCGCGTAACGCCGACATTGAGACAAGAGAGTCGGTCGAGCTCGGTGACGAATGACGTTGTACGGACGGTGGCGAAACGAAAGGAAAGGAAAGGAGAGGAAAGGAAGGGAAAGGAAAGGAAAGGAAAGGAAAGGAACGGAACGGAACGGAACGGGAATACTTTATCGAGAGGAAAGTCGCAACCGGTCGAGCAACTTCGTGGACGTCGAAACAAAAAGTTAAAGGGAAGAAGAAGAAGAAGAAGAAGAAGAAGAAAAAGAGAGGAAGAGAGAGAGAGAGAGAAAGAGAAAGAAAGAGAGAGAGAGAGAGAGAAAGAGAGAGGAAAGGATGGTGGGAGGCAAAGGATCAAAAATATCCGATCACAGTGATCACGTGCGATCGTTAGCCGGTAGTCAGGTGGAAATTTGTTGCTCGAGAGTATCACGCAACCGATATATACCTACCTACGTAAAAAGATGCGATGGGGGCCCACCCACACTAGCTGAAAAACTGGCCGATGTTCCTTCCGTACGACTATAATTTATCCTGGAATGACTGACTGCTCGTTAGAGAGACAGAGAGAGAGAGAGAGAGAGAGAGAGAGAAGCTTTGGTGTGCGTGAGATCGACCCTTTCGTTGTCTCGAACGATTAGTATACTGTATTCTTTGATCTCTTTCTCCCTCTCTCTCTCTCTCTCTCTCTTTCTTTCTCTTCTTTCTGTATTTTACTCTTTTCAACCTTCGACGAAAGATTTAGGGAAAAAAGAAACACATACATACATATATATATGTGTGTGTGTGTGTGTATGTATATATAAAAAAAGAGGAAGAAAAACCAAACAACAACAAAATAAGAATAAAGAATAACCTTCTTTAAAACGTTTCAAATATTATCGAGGAAAAATAATTTTAAATAAATAATTTCAAACGCAAATCGGACATAAATACGTTTCAATTAAAATGATCCTCGTAGAACATTCATACGTTCGTTAATTCAGAGCTTCGTTGATCCATCATTTGAAACGAATTTCGAGTTGTATCGATTTTATTATCTTCTTCGTTCTACCTACCTAAATCTTCGTATATCGTATTCGATATAGGTAGATTCGAATAAGAAGAGGGCAGTACCCGCGTTAATTACTTTATCAAAATGTTAACGTACCTACAATCACGTTCTTAATTCATCCGACGGCCGTTTCAATTACCTGCACCTTCCTACCGTGCATTAAGATATTAAATGAAATCCATAAATTTGCGGAACGAGAATCGATTAATCAAGGGATCGTATCTCTCTCTCTCTCTCTCTCTCTCTCTCTCTTTCTCTTTTCCTCTCTCCTTTTCTTCTACAGAATTTTATAATTTTATAACCGAACGAGCGAGTTCGTTCTAATCGCTATAATTTTCTCACTTTCGTCTAAAATTAATTATCGTTCCTCAAATGAAATTTTCTTCTTGTCGTTTGCTTTCGAAAACGCGATGATAAAAAAAAAAAGAGGGAGGGAAAAGAAAATGTACTCTCCTCGATATACGTAGAAAAGAACGAATTTGAAATCGTCGAGAAGAATTAAACGTGCGTGCGAGTTTATCGGCTAATTTGTAAATGGCAATTAATTTCGAATAAACGTTCCGCGATAATCGTTTACGTCTCTGACATTATTCAAGAGTCTTCCTACTTCTTATCTGCAACTAACAAGTCACCGGACGCGAACGTCATAATCTTCTTAATTACTCTCTCCTTCTCTCTCTTTCTCTCTTTCTCTCTCTCTCTCTCTCTCTCTGAATGTCTGACATTAATCCGGATATAAATCCTGAGATCTCGAAGGAAGATTATTACGTGATTATTTCAAGATCGGTATGTTAATGATACGACTTTAAATCAATTATCGATACAAATTTATCATTAACGTAGATATAATATCTTTTAACAATTTCAAGATACATTTCATTCTCGTTCTAGGTAAAAGCGTGTATTATATATATATATATATATATATAAAAAAAAAAAAAAAAAAAAAAAAAAAAAAAAAAAAGAAAAAAAGGAATACAGAAAAAAAAAATGAAAAAGAATAAAAAAAGAAAAAGATATGAAAGAAAATAAAAATAATAGGAATAAATAAATAAGTAAATGAATAAGTAAATAAATAAGTGAAAGGAAATTAAAAAATAATTAATAATGAGACGCAACGGATTTAATTTTAATATATACACGATCATTTACTGTGACTAACTGCAAATATTTATGAGAAAGAAAATAAGAGAAATGCAAGAGAGGTTTCGAGCATTCGAACGTTTAACGAATATCTGACGAGTTCATTAATAACTCTTTGTAGATAGGTGGATGCCCATAGCTCTTCAGGTATTCACGCGCTTAATTGATTCTCTTACGTAATTACCGCTAGACCCTTTTCTCTCTCTTTCTCTCTATCTCTTTCTTTTTCTTGCTCTTGGAATCTCCATATCTACCTACCCGCATATGTCTTATTGAAAATAGCAAAAGTTTGTAACTTCGAGTTGAGAGTGAGAGAGAGAGAGAGAAAGAAAGAAAGAGAGAGAGAGAGAGAGAGAGAGAGAGAGAGGGAATGAGTGAGCGAAGAATAAGTCGAACGACGTGTATTCGACGTATAGTTCATTAATTATACGTTTCCTCGATGGTATGCCCATTAAAACTATCGACTATGTAACGCAATAAACGTTGCATCGTTTGATAAGTCTATTTGGGTATTTAACGATGCACGAATGTTGTTAGGAAATTTGTTGCTTGCTTTATTTTATCTCTTTCTCTCTCTCTCTCTCTCTCTCTCTCTCTCTTTTTTTCTTTTTGCTTTTTTCTTCTCTCTATTTCTTTTCTTAATTTTTTTAATTATTTAATCTATCACGAACTATTCAATTGAACTGATATTTTCGAGTGTAATCGAATTGGAGTAATAAAGAAAAGAAAAGAAAATTAATTAATTTAAAAGAGAATATTTGCAAGTTAAAGGCAAGTGTGTTTGTGTATAAAAATTAAATAAATTAAAAACGATTCACGTAAGGCGAATGTCAAAGTGATTGTATAAATGTTCGGCCACCCTCGATCGTGTCTGGAATTCGATTCCGACATGGTGTTAGACGCGATAGTATCGAAGGGTTCGTTTTAATGAATCTATGGGGTCAAAAGAGAAACTTCCCTTTAGGATCGGGGTAACTTGGTACTTCGGAAGACTCGTTGACAGCTCGTGTATGCGAAGAATTCGAGGTCGTTTTCGAAAAATCATCGGACCCTTTTGCTCTCGATTTAAATCTCACCCCTCGTCGTAGGACTATTACACGATCCATACGTGCATGATGTAAGGATACCAATCTCAAACCGAGAAGCAATAAAGTTGTTTGGTTTCTTTTTCTTTTTTCCTTTTTTCTTTTTTTCTTTTTTAACTATTATCTTTCGCATGACTGACTTCTTTCTTGTAATTGTAATTTCATATATTTTCATTTATTCTATTTATGTATATATTTTTTTAAATACAAATTATAGATTGCTGAAAGTATCGTGAAAACCATTACGAAAAATTTCTATAATTAGAGAATTTTGTAATTTTCTATATTTCAATATGTATATATATGTATCTTTTTTTTTTTTATTTTGATACTTTAATATTTTTTATTTCAATATCTTTTAACTGTCATTACAATATTCTTTATATATTAATTCATTTCATTTATATCTATAAATTTCTATGATTATCTGACATTCAGCATAAAAAATGGTGAAAAGGAAATTAAAAAAAAAGAAGACAAGAAAAACAGAAAAAGAAAGAAAGGAAGAAACAGAAAAATAGAGGGCGTAAAAAGAAAAAGAATTTAAGGGCCACTCCCCAAACATATTTTATTGTTCTTTGATATACTTAGATTGCTCCACTTTCCATAGACCGAAAGGGATAAAACATTCAATAGGAAGAATATTTTCTTTCTAGTATTGCAAAGAAGTGTGGAAGTGAAGTGCTGAATAAAAAATTGATGTGTCGTCGAGTATAACCCGGTTAGACGAACATCGTAAGTAAGGTACAATGTAAAGGTACAGGTCGATCATCGACCCTACGACGACGTCCAAGCAAGCACTGGCAGCTGTAGTACGCTTGTATGTGTGTATATACGTATGATGTATGTGTGTGTATGATGTATATGTGTATGTGTGTATATATGTTGTATGATATATGGTATATATGTATGTACGTATGTATTTGTGTTGTATGTATGTATACATGTACGTATACATGTATGCACGCATGCATGTATATATATATATATATATATATATATATATATACATGTATGCGTGCATGCATGCACATATATATCTACATATATACCGCACACGGATATAAATATCCCCTTGTCTTTACGTAATCGCCGAACGCCGAGTGGCTCGCGTGATCGCCCCAACCAAAATTTATGGATATTTCAATAGAGAACCTCGAACGTTTCTTCGGAGATCCTTTCGTGGTTTCAAAATTTTGTAAAATTTAAAGAAAAAAAGAAAAGGAAAAACATCATTTTATTCCAAACATTTTCTTTTTTTCCTATCATTTTTTGACTTGCCTCGATATAGCACATCTCTCTTACGGTCTCTTTTTTTCACGTGATGATTGTACAAAGAAAAAAAGGAAAGAGATGAAGAATTAACGATGAACGTTAAAAGTGACAAAAGTAATTCACTACGTACGTTTTAATATCTTTCAAGATTGTATATTTTGTTTTGTTTTGTTTTGTTTCGTTCTTTTTGTTTTCATTCTCTTATAGTTTCCTCTCCTCTAGATAATAATTGCATATAAAAATGAAGAACGATGTACGTTGAAAAGTAATGACGAATAATTCATAACACACCTTTTTAATGTTTCTCGTTACAATCGTCTCTTCTTCTTTTTCTTTTCGTATAACGATTGTAAAATACGAAAAGGAAAGAAAAAAAGAACGAAAAAAATGAAGTACTCGAACGAACGTTAGAGACGCCAAAAGTATTTGCGACAGAAATAGATATTAAATCGTATTTCTTTTAAACGAGATAACGTAGATGACAAATTGAACGATCACGAGTGTATAGTACTTACCTACGCTAACTCATTTTCTTAAATTGCAAATTGCAGCCGAGAGTCGAGAGCCGCTAGTAGTAGTCGAACGATTTCACGGTTCGCCCGTTGGAATTACGCTTTTGCGGTAGCTCGAAATTAAGAAAGGATGGCTAATTTTACGCTCGTCGTACGTAAAGAGAGAGAGAGAGAGAGAGAGAGAGAGAGAGAGAGAGAGAGAGAGAGAGAGAGAGAGAGAGAGAGAGAGAGAGAGAGAGAGAACAAAACGAGAAAAAAAAAGAAAAAGAAAAGAAGGAGCGATGAAAAGGAACAAAAAGAAGAAGAGAAGTGACGAAGGAGGAAGAAAAAAAAGAAGAAATTGTAAAAAAGAAAAAAATCAAAAAAAAAATGGAAAGAAAGAAAGAAAGAAAGAAAGAAACGAAGAATACGAAGGTCGGTGAAAGAGGGAGATTAGTTTTAATTCGTGGTGATCGGATGAAAACGGATGAATTATCGCGAATAATTTTCGAATCGTTGAAATCGACGAATATAATGGAAAATGGCGAGACGAGGGGTGTGCAGCAAGAAAGAAGGAGAACAGGGAGGTGGTGATGGTGATGGTGAAGGTGAATATGGATGTGGATGTGGAGGTGGAGATGGAGGTGGAGGTGGAAATCGTAGGGAGGGGGTGAGGCATACATACATACATACATATATATCCGGCCGACAGAGAACGGAGAGATTAGTAAATCCACATTATTAGCTTTAATGAGCCGAGACGCCGACCGCCTTCTTGCCTTAGGCAAGATCCCGTCGAGGTGTGTGGCGAAACTCGGCTGCAGGGTGGCCTCCCCCCTCCCTCCTTTCAACTTCGAATACGTCCCTGCATACTATTAATCGATTAACGACGTATACATAGCGGACCTATACATTTCGTTCATTTTCATCGCTTTCTATTCTCATGTCTTCCTTTCTCTCTCTTTCTTTTTCTCTCTTTTCTCTTGTTGTTGTTTCTTTCATCCTTTCCAAAAAAAGAAAACTTTCGATCTCGACCTGATCGTTACTTTACTTTCCGAAGAAAAGTCTTCTTTTCTTTCTTTCTTTATCAATTTTGATAAGTAATTTATTAGAGAGAGAGAGAGAGAGAGAGAGAGAGAGAGAGAGAGAGAGAGAGAGAGAGAGAGAGAGAGAGAGAGAGAGAGAGAGCGAATGGTTTAATGTTTCTGAATGATTTTGATCAATCGTTTACTCTTTTTCGCAACTTTTACAATTAATTTTTCTTTCTATTTTTTTCTCCTATTTCTTTTCTTTTTTTTTTTTTTTTTTGATAGATCGTAAAAATGTGAGCCTAGAAAAGTTTCACGAATCTTTGTTTAAATTATCTAGAAATTTTTTATACACTCTGTATAATATCATACATATATGTATATAGACGTATAGTTGTACGTGACACGTACAAAATATTTTTGTTTTTCAAGTGACAAGGATCTTTTTCATATCTTTTTTTGTTTTTTTACTTTTTTTTTTTTTCTTAATATCATTAAACGTTAGGGCAGTAAACGGTAGAAAAAAAAGAAGAATGAAAGGAAAGAAAAGAAATGAAGAGAGAGAGAGAGAGAGAGAGAGAGAGAGAGAGAGAGAGAGAGAGAGAGAGAGAGAGAAAATAAATTACTCAAGAGCGTTTGTCTCGAGAAAGAGATTCGTCTGGAGACTCTCCGGCGAGTTTATACGGGGAAATCGATCGACGTCGCAAAGCGATTATTCACCATGCGTCTCTATTAATCTTGCAAATTCGACTACGCCACCGCCTTCGAGGTAGCACCGAAGGGAAGGCAACAATTTCCTGTTTTCATGCAAATCGAGCTCTCTCATCGTACTTCCAAATATTTTTCCTTATACATAGAGTTGACGTTCTATCTATTTTCTTTCCTTTTTCATCCCTTCAAAAGAAGAGAAAGAAAGAAGAAACAAGAGAGAAAAAAGAGAAAACAAACAAACGAAAAAGAAAAAAAAGAAAATTTACATTCGATCGGAACGAACTGGTCGATGAAAAACGTGAAAACGTCGATCAAAAATCCTTATTTCCTTATTTAATCGTCGAAAAGGATCGATGAAGAGAAATCGATGAAAAATGGTTAACACGATTGATTATTTTTCTTCGTCGTTCATTCCTTTTTAAACGTATTAATTTTTATCATATTCATATGAAACGAATTAAAAGGCAATATAAATATAAATATTCCATAGGTACATTAAGTAGAAGCTCGTAATTATTAGCAAGGTTCGATTCGGTGGATCTCTCTGAGGTTCTGCGCGCATAGATTCTGAGAGAGAGAGTCTTCGAAGAAGACTACTAGAGAAAGAGAGAGAAAGAGAGAGGCGGATGTATAAAGTGAGGGGACCAGGCTGATCGTAGTCTATGATTATGTTCTTGACTTTCGCGGTCAAGCTCCCTCATCCATGCTTCCACGGTTCCTTCTATGGTCTTCCTTCTTTCTCGATGCGAACGTGTGCTTCGTCTCTTTCTTTCTCTTTCTCTCTCTCTCTCTCTCTCTCTTTCTTTCTATCTATCCATCTATCTATCTCTCTTCTTCTTTCTCGCTATTTATAGAGGCTTATTACTTTATTGGAACCCGACTTCGAATGGTGCATTCCACCTACGCACTCTACAAGGAAGAGAAGACTCTTTCTCTCTCTCTCTCTCTTTCTTCTTTCTCTTTCTATCCATCTATCTATCTATCTATCTATCTATCTATCTATCTTTCTCTCTCTTTCTCTCGTTCTCTCATTCTTTCGGCTCCTTTTACAGTCGAGGATTATTGAAATCGGCACGTTGACACGAATACCACGCATCGACGACGTGGCAAATAATTCTACGTATGAATTTACGTACGCATTGTTCCGTTTAATTTTATGTATAGATATGCCACTAACGAGTATTTATATATATATATATGTGTGTGTGTATGTGTTTTTTACGATAATACCGGTTTTATCACTTTCCCCCGTTTAATTTAATCGAAGACAGATCCTCGTGAGTTTCATGTTTCTTCTCATCGACTGTTATTATACTTCCGTGTACTATTGTTACGGATAATGTAGTATATGTATCTATGAAATATATTTTGTACGATAGTCATATGTATTATCGATAATATATATATATATGTATGTATATATATATATATATATATATATATACATACATATATACACACACACGTAATTCTTTTACAAAAAAAATTTCTTTGAAATTATAAATAATACTTGAAAATATAAAATCATACCACGTTATAAATTCCTACGATCTATATACGTACATTCAAAGACGTATTCTCAAAGACGTTTAAATCATAGATCTAATTGATTACAAATGAAATGAATGAAAATTAATGTATCCAGTTACGAGAATTCGTTTATTCCTTCGTTAATTCTATTACCAAGAAGAAGAAGATAAAAATAAGTAAAGTAGATATTTAATCGAGTCCTATAAATTATCGATAGTCGTCGAACGGGTGTCCAGGACCTTGATGATAGACAATGCAACGTCATTCGCGTTTCACAATTAGCGAAAGAAGGGAGACAGGTGATACATGAGAGTAGTCACGCCCATTCGATGTACTTATGCGTAAGCTTCTCTCTCTCTCTCTCTCTCTCTCTCTTCCCTTCTTTCTCATCCCTTTCCATTATCGAAACGATCATCCTGTTCGCGAATCGCGACTTCTCGTCGAGCAAGAAATATATCCGAGAACGTAAGTAAGTAAGTAAGTAAGTAAGTACGTAGCTATCCGTTTATTTGTAGGACTCTTATACCTTCGAGACTTGACTTTGTAGTGGTATAGTGGTTACAACACGTTCTCTCCTTCTCCCTCTTTCTCCCTCTTTCTCCCTCTCCCTGTCCCTCTATGTTTCTCTGTGTTCTTCTTGTGAATACACAGTAACAACAACACGACGTTGCTTGGCTCACCTACGAAGTCTTATTCCTCTATCGTTCGTTCGAGAGGAAGGAATTAAAACGCGTCTATCCGCGCTTTATCGAGAAATTAATAATCTACTCTTCGTTACCTGCCTTTTAACGAGATAAGAGAGGAAGAAGAAGATAGATATACAGGTATATAGATAGATACTAAAAGAGAGAGAGAGAGAGAGAGAGAGAGAGAGAGAGAGAGAGAGAGAGTAAGAGGAGATTACAGTATTATCGACGAATCCATTCGTTTTCTTTCATACGTACCTACTAATAACGATAATAATATCTGATGATAATAGTAACAACTATAATAATAATAATAATAATAATAATAATAATAATAATAATAATAATAATAATAATAATAATAATAATAATAATAATAGTAATAGTAATAGTAATAGTAATAATAATGACGACGATGATGATCTCCGTGATAAAATAGATTATACCTGTATATTACTTGGTTATCGAGCAACTAAACTATAAAAATACTTCTTTTAATTCAGATTTTCGATCTAGAGAAAAATATTGAATAAATTTCGCGATAATAAAATTCATTTGGTATGGTATTATAAATAATAATAACGAGAGACAATGATGATAATAAACGATGCTCGGAGTTGAAAGAATTACGAGAGAGAGAGAGAGAGAGAAAGGTAGAAAAACATTGGAACATTTTTTAAATAGCACGAAAACACGAGTAGGATATAAAATTTAATAACCGTGTTTCGCGTTTCACGATGGTTTCTTAGCAACAATGAAAAGGGAAGTTAAGATTCCTTTTATTTATTTATTTTTTTTGGGGAATTTTTTTTTTGTTTTTAAGGAGCGTCTCTCGACGATGCGTAATCGCAGCGGTTCCGATAATTATTGAGAAAGGGTCGTTAGCGAATCGTTGACTCCTGCGAAAAATAATGCTACGGCAAGGTCGAAGGCACTTCACGGCGATCCAGAAGAGATCCGTAACCAGGTTCAAGGAAGTGTCCAATGACAAAGGGCACTTTACGTTCCGGTCTTTTCCACTTAGTTTAACGTAACGAGTCCTTCTCTCTCTCTCTCTCTCTCTCTCTCTCTCTCTCTCTCTCTCTCTCTCTCTTTTTTCACTCTAACTCTCTGACTCTCTTTTCTCAAGTGATACTCTTTCGTGGTCGCTTTGCTACCTTCTCATTACAGTTTCTTTCGATTTTGGTTACGATCAGAAAGCGATAATTAATTTATATTTTTATTATATTATAATTTATAATTTATATATCTATAACAATTTATTATTGCATATAATATCTATTACACGTGATATACATTCGACATATTATTTATTACTAACGTGTATAATAATAGTATGTATGTTATTCATTTATATAGATATATATAATTTATTATAATACTAAATCGAATTCAAAAAGTAAGATGATTAACATAACTCCATTTAATTTAATTAACATAGCATGATTTCTTTTTCATTTCTCCTTTCTTTTTTTTTGTTTTTTTTTCTTAATACAAATTTAGAAATCGTGAAATTGTTTCGAGATTTATCAGACACTTTATTCGTCTTACCTTCGATCGATCGACCGATCGATAGGATCGATGAATCGATCTACTTGGAAAACGCGGACATCGTCCTCGAAGGTCAGCGAGTTTGGAAAAAAAGGATAACAATGCGAGCAATCCGTGAGAAAGAGAGAGAGAGAAAAAGTGGCAATCTGAACGTTCTCGGCACAGTGAACGCATTACTTCGGTGAAGAAAAAAGAGAGAAAGAGAGAGAGAGAGAGAGAGAGAGAGAGAAGAGAGAATGACGAGATAAAGATTATCGATGGGGATAGATATCTATAGACGAACGAAACGAGGAGGATGATTTATATGGCGTCGAGGATAGAAACGAATCGAGACAACTTCGCATTCCTTCGAGACGGAAAAATCTATTCGAGCGATACATTATTTATGAGGATTACTTAAGATTCCTTTTTTTTATTCTTCATGTATTTTTTTTCTTCTCTCTTTT